>NC_050526.1:2841576-2845376 GCF_002922805.2 Oryzias melastigma
TTAGCTAATAATTTAACAGTATGCTAGCTGTTTTGGCAAAATTGCAATTTTTTTCCAGTTTTTCTAGGCTCATTTGGAGTTTAGCTAATATTTTAGCAACATGCTAGCTGTTTTGGCAAAATTAGACATTTTTCCAGTTTTTTTATGGCTAATTTGGCATTTAGCTCATGTTTTAGCCAGCTTTTGGCTTCAGCATTTTCAGCTATCAGCTCTTGCATCTTCACATTCCACTTACAGCATTCACACTAGCATTATCTCAGGTAATGCCATATATCTAGTTAGATATATTTTTTTAATTGTACTTAATAAATATCTGGCGTTTTGCGATTTTATTGTGATCAAGTCTAAATAAAACACATTTAAAACAATTTTGTAAATTCATAGAGGTTTTAATGACAAAATATTTTATTTAACTTTGTTTTCCAATCAAACCATTTCTTGTTTTGCGTTTTCAGACTCCAGGTTTGAGAGCGAAGCCGGGACGCCTGCAGTGGTATGCGGATAAGTGCATTTTGAACAGCCAGGTACAAACACAAACTCACTTACTGAAAATAGTATTACAAACATTTGAATTTGAATTACTTGTTGGGTTTCCTCTGTTCAGATGGAGAACTTGGAGCAGATGGTGGAAATGACGGCTAAGCTGTTTGAGTGCGACAGAGATGACATGTACAGTTACATCCTCAGGCTCTGCAGTGAGTCTCCTTCCCTCGTTTGCTCTCTGAACATCTTTGTTCTCCGATCAAGAGGATGATGGCACATTTCCAGCTTCGTAAAAGTGGAAGCCAATCAACATTGTCACTTTAATTGTATTAAGTTTATGAAGTGAAAACTTTCTTCCCCAGACCATTTTTTAGGGTTACTGCAAATATCCAACCATGAATTTGTTTCTTCACTTTAGAATCAAATATTTAGTGATTATCGGATAAATTCGTTTTTTCCTGTTTTCTGTAAGTGCACACTTCTCTGATCGTTGAGTTTGGGACAGAAGAGACAGAATTGAGTAAGAGATGAAGATTGCAACAGCCCCTCTTACCTGCATGTTACTGTGTTTGTCGATCGGATTCTTTGATTACCTTCTCTAAACGCGGAGAGCTTAATCAGGAGTGACTCTAATCAGATGGTTGGTGGGCTTTCCTTCAGCCACATAAAACAGTACTTTAACAGCTTTAAATCATCATAAAAGACTTCATTTACAAGGTTTGTTTTCTGATATATTTCAGAAGAAACAAATGACTGGCGGAAAGCTGAGGCCATGTGGACGAAGATGCAGGAGGAGAACGTCATTCCCAGAGAGAGGACCCTACGTTTGCTGGCAGAAATTCTCAAGAGTAATGATCAGGAGGTTCCCTTTGATGTGCCTGAGGTAAAAACGTACTCAGGAGATGGAATTCCTGTTGGTATGGAAATATGGGGGGGATCACGATATAGTTAGGACTAAATCGTGATTTTTCTTTCCTTTCCCAGAATTCCGTAGTATATCGTGATTTGTTTCTCCCAGATTTCCATAGTATATCATGATTTTTTTTTCTCTCTCCCAGATTTCCATAAGATATCGTGATTTTTCTTTCCTCTCCCTGAATTCCGTAGTATATCATGATTTGTTTCTCCCAGATTTCCATAGTATATCGTGATTTTTTTTCACTCTCCCAGAATTCCGTAATATATCATGATTTTCTCTCCCAGATTTCCATAAGATATCGTGATTTTTTTTTCCTCTCCCAGAATTCCGTAGTATATCGTGATTTGTTTCTCCCAGATTTCCATAGTATATCATGATTTTTTTTTCACTCTCCCAGATTTCCATAGTATATCATGATTTTTTTTCACTCTCCCAGAATTCCGTAGTATATCATGATTTTCTCTTCCAGAATTCCATAGTATATCGTGATTTGTTTCTCCCAGATTTCCATAGTATATCGTGATTTTTTTTTCTCTCTCCCAGATTTCCATAGTATATCATGATTTTTTTTCACTCTCCCAGATTTCCATAGTATATTGTAATTTGTTTTCAATAAATAAAGTAGGGCAAGCCATTTTTGGCTTCTGTAGTTTTTAATGCTGGATTTAGTATTTATGCAAGAAATATATGTAAATATATATTTATATTCTACGCTAAATGATCAATGATTTGCCAAAGTTTGGCTTCTTCTGCTGCAGTTCAAATCATTGAAAACTTTACAATTTAAGAGCACAAGACTGTTAATATAATACTAAATTAATGATTTATGCTTTATCCTGCACATCCTGCAGTTAGAAAAACTGTTTTTTGTTTCCAAAACATACATTTTATAGTCTGGACTCATCAATAAGCTGTAAACTGGAGCGTCTGCTGGCAGTTTTCTTCTAAATAAAATACTGTTGCTCACTCAATAGTTCCTTTTGATAATCAGAGGTAGGAAAAAAAAAGTCTTATCAGCTGCTCTCCACACAGCCCCCCCTCTCTGATGCACTTTAAGCCCCCGTTCATTACATGCAGAGCAAACAGGATTGAGGCTCTGATCTGAAGTGTAGTCAATCAGACTGGCTGGCTGGTGAAAGGAATTACAGCTTGATCTGTCTGTAAATCTGCAATGCCCAACTAATTTAGCCAGCAGCTAAATGCCACCATATGGCTGAGGATCCACGCTCAGCGGGACCGAAATTAAGCGAGAATCGGATTTTTTCCTTCTTCTAGAAATTAAGTACAGTGGCAGTAAACTGGATTTTTGATGCTTAAATCTTGTTCTTTTCTGCGGCTCCAGAGCGCCAAAGCTTGATGAGACAGGAAGTGATTGCTCTTGCCTGAAGCGATGAACTCTGTGACCCCCCAGGGGCTCTTCAGCTGACATCCCGCGCTCCAACACTCCCACTTTTCTTTGCCCCTAGGGTGGCAAACCTAATTTGCCCCTAGCCAATACAGCTTAACCCCCTCCCCTCGGTGCTGCATGGGTGACCGGGCATGATCGGGCCCTGCCCGCCCTGCTCGCTCGCTCGTTTGCCCGCCATTATTCCGCTGCGATATGCACACATGCACCCATGCTTTCAGGGCTGGTTGTTGTTGTTGTTGATGAAAACATCACGCTGAGTCGAAGCATTGTTGTGTGTGGTTTACAGATGTGGTACAAACGAGATGCCCCCACAAAGACGCCCCCCTCGCCAGCCCTCCCAGCAGCGGAAAGTGGTGTTGATGTTAACGGGCGTCTGTTGGCCCTCTGCAAGAAGAACAAGGCGAAAGGTGAGCAGCAGGAAAGATGGAAAACTGATCAACTCTTTTTGGGTTTTAGTCTGATAAACTTTACAGTTAAGAAGGGGGTTTGCATTAAAAAATAGACATATCCCACAATGCCACTGCGCAATGACCTAAATGCAAGATTTTTTTTTTTAAGCAAATTTTTAAGAAAAAGTAACAGACTATTTTTATCTAAAAGCTGACATCGGAAAGTCGCTGCTCGGGGTTGGAATCTTCATGATTCAGGAGACAACGATTCATTTATGAAACAAACATCAATGCTTTCAGTCATTATCTGAGTTTGGAGGATGTGAGATTTTAGCTGCCATTCTTCAGTTATTTTTGTGAGGTCTGATCGTGTGGTGAATGAAGTCCAAGCGTCACACGTTGAAGTTATCCTGTCGGTTTTCACAACTGCTGCCATGACTTTAGCTTTCGTCTCAGTACCTTGTCGGTGAAGAAGCGCCTCTAACATATGGGGGAACGTTTGGAAGTCCTCATTCTCCACCACCGAATATTAGGGGTGTAGGAAAAAATCGATTTGGCGATATGAAATAATCTCTACATTGGCTGTTCAAATTATCTAAAA
>NC_050526.1:2850068-2912707 GCF_002922805.2 Oryzias melastigma
CTTTTATAGAAATAAAAATGAGACAAAACAATCAGGGAATTTACTTCATTACAGTCACATTATTTTTTCACCATAAAAGCTTTAATTATTCATTATTAATGAATAAAGAAAATGAAAGAATTGAGCAAAAGAATACCTGCAACAAATCAGACCTTTTAATTTAGTAAATAGATTAATTTAATCCTTATTTGATTTTTTTAAATCAAAATCAACCTGTATTATATTTTAATTTGAAAATCACACAACTGCTGTTGTAAATGTAAATAATTTAAGTAACTTTAGTAAGTAAATTAATTGATGATATTAAAAAATGGGTACTTAAATGATCAATTAACTGTTAACGTATTTATTTGTTCGTCTCGTCTAATTTTATTTCTGTGCATTAAAGATGTTGGCGGAAATATATTCATCCTCTATAATTATGAGATGCTCTAATTAGGTTTAAAATATGAAAACCTTCAGGGAATTTGTGTCTCCTGAGGATATATTGGGGGTCGTATATAATCCTTATTTTATCATCCATTATAATTATATTTTTCCAGATTTTATTCAGATTTTTAATAAACAAAATATAAAAAAAATATTAAATTTTTTTATGCAGTCCTTGAAGAAAAAGCTGATCTTCTTTAGTTTAGGAGGATTCAATGTATTCACTTTTTAAGCAACTTTCAAAAATGGAGGGAAAAAAAATTCCCATGAGCCCCTGAGAGTCCATCACAACCCCCCCAGGTGGGTCCTCACTGATGCCGGAGTCATTCCTCAGCGGAGTGGATGGCGCATCCTCCCTAAGTCTGCTAGCCTTAAATTGGCCGCCTCCCCCTTGACTTATTTAACGCCGTTCATACATTACAGCTCGATGACTTTGCATTGAGCCTGGGGACATGAATATGTAGCAATTAGATGTCTGAGAGTGGGACGAGGAGGAGGACGGGGCTGCATGAGAGATGAAGAGTTCCTCCAAGAAGGCCGTAAACATGATACTCTCGCTCACTGAGTGATTACTCCCCTTAATTATTCACCGAGATGTGACTAGAGTGCTCGCTTACACAGTTACTGAATATTACCCACATTACGACTGAGCAAAATTCATAACTTTTTCAGTATCGGCTGCAGAAATCTGCATTTTTCAGGTCATTTCGTGGTCCTCGTCAAACTAGAACTAGTATTTGTAGAAGTCTTTATGACCTTCATCTCCCCCCAACATGTTAATCTTTAAGCAGGGATGTCTGACCAACATGCATGTTAATGAACAGGTACATTACCTACTACTCCTGACTCTATTTCATTAAGCAGCTAAGCTAACATGGTTATAACTCTGGATATGCACACAGAAACAAAAGATAAGAGTGGTTTGAAAATGGATAAATCTATCATTAATTAAGAAATGTTGCCTCCACCATCCAATATTTAATGAAAAATAATAATTTAAGTCCGCCAGAAGCTACTATAGGAAGTTGCAAGCTCCCAGCTCCGCTACATTCAGACAAATAGATTCATGAACGTCTTTGTTTTCCTCGCCTGAGCTGGTATCTGGCTCTAATCTGTGCAGCTGGCTAACACCGATATTCCTCGCCTTTTTGTTACACCGCTAATGTTAGGTTGGGGTTGTGAGGGGCTGTAAGCTAGCAGGAAGGTGTAAACAGATGGAGAGGAAGGAGTGGAGCCTAGAAAATGACAGGTGTTTTGATTCTTCCTAATAATGGCATAATCATAATTAGAGCTGCCACAAACGATTATTTTAATAGTCGATTAATCAACAATTATTTTGCATGTAAAGCACACATCTTAACCATTATTAGCTTTAAACTAACTAAAAATTAGACATATAGCATTACCTGTGATAATGCTAGTATGAATGCTGTAAGCTGAATTTGGTCGCTGAAGATGCTGAAGTTTGTAGCTGAAAAGATTAAAGCTGATAACCAGCAAAAATATTAGTTAAATGCCAAATTCCCTCCCCTCTTATCTACAGATTATGGACTAATTTTCTCAATTCTCCAAACACCTGAAAACTTACCTATTTTGCAGTGCATTCAATACCTGACACTTACCTGTAATTTTAACTGTTGACTCACTGTTGTGTTTGTTATTTAGCTGTTTTGTTTTTATGCTTTTATTTATGTACTGTGAGGCGACCTTGAGTGCCAAAAAGGGCGCCATATAAATACAATTTATTATTATTATTATTGTAAATTAGGCTAAAAAACGGAAAAAAACCTAAATTAGCCAAAACCGCTAGCGTGCAGCTAAAATATTAGCTGAACTTAGAAGTAGCCTACAAATTGGAAAAAATCCTAAATTAGCCAAAATAGCTAGCATGTGGCTGAAAAATTAGCTAAACTCCAAAATAAAATATTAAAAAGCCTAAATTAGCCAAAACAGCAAGCGTGTGGCTGATATATTTGCTAAACTCTAAAATAGCCCATTTAAAAAGATTCTAAATTAACCAAAACAGCTAGCATGTGGCTGAAATAATAGATTAGCTCCAAAATAGCCTATTAAAAAAAGCCTAAATTCGCCAAAAACAGCTAGCATGTGGCTGAAATAATAACTAAACTCCAAATTAACTTTAAAAACCGTAATAAATGCCAAATAGTCCAAAAAACAACTATAATGCCATTATAGCTTTTGACTTTACTACACTTTGACTCCATATAATTTAAAGTAACGACTAACTGACCATTAAAATAGTCGACTATATCGATTAGTCATCGATTAGTCGACTAATGGTGGTAGCCCTAATCATAATTAAAAGACCACTGAGAATGTTTGTAGAACAAACCAAAAAATGATTGAAGTGGTAATTTAAGTCTATAAACTTTAACATAAAACCCAAAGCTTGGGTCTCTGAGTCAATCAGCTAGGAAATCTGCTCTTTCAACAATTGTTATTCTCATTATTCACTTTGACTTTGTGATTTATTGCTAAGTTATTGACTTAAAAAGTTCTTAAAAAATGTGACTTAACACGGTTTCTTGCGTCTGTTCCTCGTGAACGCTGATGTTCAGATTTGAATCAAAAGCAGCTAAAAGTCAGTTTTGAAACTCGTCTGTCTTTGCTGTTTAAAGTTTCAGTTAAAAAAAGAGAAAAAAAAGCAGTTTCTCCTTATTTTCTGCCGTCTCGCTCCTTCCTCCGAGCTACTCTTCTTGGGTCGCTGGAGAGTAGCAGCTCAGCCTCACCATCCCATCATAAGTGAAGCAGCTCCAAAACTCCGAAAAGCTTTTAAGTAGGCAAGTTGACTATAATGATGACAAGGCTATCGGGACAGAAGGAGGTGAGGCCGATGGGGAGCGGGAGCGAAGGAGTCGGTCATTAAGAGGAGGTGAGGCGGGTGTTTTACAGTCCTGCTCACGCGTGTGGGATGGGATGCTAGGAAGAGGAAGAGGCAGTCCCTGGGTACGCAGAGCTTTTAGACTGTGTGAGAGGAGCTGGGATGGGTCCGCTCTGTGGTGCTGTCATCTTTTGGGAGCGCAGGACGTAGCAGGGGGAAAGAAGAAAAAAAGTACAGGAAAGAGGAAAGGAAAGCAATGGAGGAAGTCGCTAAGAGTGAAGTGGGCCTAATTGCCGTTCTGCCACTAAGTGACTCAGTGTGACGAAGGTAAAAGCCTCAGAGTTCATTCAAGGAGAAATGGACGCAGGAAACGGTGGTCATATCACATCGTCATACTTTTCTCCTTTTTTTTTGACAGATTGTTTTAATTTGATCTGAGAAGATGTTCATGATCCAAGAAATACTTCCATATCCACACTGGAGAGGGAAATGCATAACTTTTTGGGGGGAAAATGTTGATTTCAAACAAGAAAACTTGCGTTTCCCTTTTCTGTTCTCTTGGTTTTCTTTTAAATCTGATAAAACTACGCGTCAATCTAAATGTATAGCATTACCTGTGATAAGTGTGAATGCTGTAAGCTGAATGTGGCGGCTAAAGATCTCAGAGCAGCTATATGAAAATGCTGAAGCTGAAAGCTTGCTAAAATATTAGCTAGATGCGAAAATTAGCCAAAAAGCTGGAAACATGTCTAAATTAACCAAAACCAGCTAGCACAACGCTGACATGTTAACTAAACTCCACATTAGCCAAATAAAAAGGAAAGATATCTAAAGTAAAGAAAAACAAAAATATTAGCTAAAATATTAACTAAACTCCAAACTACCCAAAAACTGGGAAAATGTCTAAATTAGCCAAAAAACCCCAGCTAGCATAATGTTAAAATGTTAGCTAAACTCAAAATGCTAAAATATTAGCTTGATTCCAAATTTCTAAAGAAGAAGGAAACCTGTCTAAATTAGCTAAAAATAGGCAAGCACAATGCTAAAATGTTACCTAAATTCCAAACTACCAAAAAACTGGAAGAAAATGTCCAAATTAGCAACAAAAAAAGCAGCTAGCCTAATACTAAGATGTTAGCTAAACTCCAAATTAGCCAAAAAAACTGGAAAAAATTGAAATTAGCCAAAAACAGCTAGCATGCTGCTAAAATAAAGCTAAATTTCAAAATACCCTTAAAAATCCAGTAGTTCCTGAACATTTTTAAGTTTGAATGGTGTCTTTAGCTGAAAGTTTGCAGAAGTTCACAAGTTTCTTAGTGCAAAAAGTTTTTGAAGGATTTTAGCAATTTCTCATATATTTCCTATGGAGCATATTTAGCTCAATATTTGAAACTACTTTAAGATTGAGTTCACACTGATTCATCACTATAATTTGTGATCCTATTCATCCTCTGTATGTTAAAATTCACAAAGACAAATGTACAATTCTATCATTCTGAGTCAGTGTCTGGAAATGCTGCTATCGACCTGAGCAGAAATAAAAGCTGTGATAAATGACTGCAAACTCTAACTCACCTTTCTTTTCTTGCTTTTGCCTCCATGCAGCGCTGCAACGCTGTGGCCCAACAGAAAGACATTTTGATGTCCTTTTTGTCTCAGAAGGCCCAAAGTCCAGGACAGGTAAGGTCACACCTGAGTTGTTTTTCCTATTTTAAAGACTAGTCAGTACTTTAGAGTCCATCTGTTCTGCAGTGTAAGAAACATTCGTAAAAGTTGCTTTTGTAGCTCCATCAGTGACTGATTATTTAGTTTTGTTTTTAATGAATACTTTCTAAAGTGCTTCCTTTTTTTGTTAAATTTTTGGAACATTTTTTTTGATGAAAAATGTTACCAGCCTTAAATGGACCAATAAATGAAATGGTGCAAAAATAGCAAGAATTTCTCAAAATATCATTTTATTTAAGTTATTTTTTAATTTGATGTGAATACATTCTGTTTCAAACTCAATTTACATAAATAAACTGTCAATAAGTAATGTTTTTAAGAATAAACATAGTCTGTTTTAAAGAAATTGTTAATTAAAAATGTTTTTATTAAATTTTGTCTTTAAAAATGGGAAGAAATGTGCTCATAAAATAAAGAAATAATGTCCACTAATGGTTTCAGTCAGGCTTCTCTGAAAGTTTTTAACAAAAACTGTTTTATTTAATTGTTGGATAAGTTTTGTTGATGAAAAGTATTGAGGGCTTTAAATGGACCAATAAAAGGAAATGTTCAAAAAAATGTCAAATTATTATTTTTAAGAAGTTGTTTTTTACTCTGAAGTCAAAACATTATGTTTCAAACTCAATTTACATAAACTGTCTTGATAAAAATATTTTTTTTATGAAGAAAAACTATCTTTTTTAATTAAGCTATTATTAAAAAATGTTTTTTATTACATTTTTCCTTTAAAAAAAATGGGGAAAAATGTACTTAACTAATGTGTACTTATGGTTTCAGTCGAACTTTTCTTTATGTTTTTATTTATTTATTTATTTATTGATTGACCTGGACTCCGTTGTAAAAGAGATTTCTTAATCTCAATGGGACTTCCTGGTTAAATAAAGGTTAATAAAATAATAAATAATATTTTAAAAGCTGCACTTTTTTTGTTTTGTTTAATTTTTTTGGGAAAGTTTCGTTGATGAAAAATGTTATGAGCTTAGAGGAGATGTTAAAAAAAGCAAACATTTCTCAAAATAGTGTTTTTAGGAACTTATTTTTTACTGTGAAGTCAACAAATTCAGTTTCAAACTCAATTTACATAAAGAAACGGTTTCAGTGAATTAAACGGTTTAATATTAAGGAAACTGGTCTTATGTTTTAAATAATTTTGACTTTAAAAAGTAGAAAAAAAATGTTCTTAATAAAGAATAATGTGCACTGATGGTGTCAAAGACAAAAATATTTAAACAAATAAAGGTTAAATTTATGAATAAATCAGGAACTGAATGATTGGATCAAATAAGCTTTAAAAAATGATCTTCCTCACTTAAAAAAAAAACTCAACTATTTAGTCACATTTAAGATGAAAAATTCTCTGTCAACCAGATGTTCCTGCTTTTATTTTGAAATATTTCCTCACGTTTGCACACAGATCGGGAAGATCAAGAACCTGCTGAGTCTGGTTCCGGACTTTGCAGAGAAGAGGGTGGTGTACGCGTACCTGATGAAGTGTCACGGTGAGAGATGAAGCGTTTAACCATTCATTGGGCTGTGAAGCGAGTCGGCGTTGGAGAAACACGTGTCCTCTAGTAACTTAGTTGTGCTGGCTAGCCTTGCGTGCTAATCTCAACACGTTCTACTACTCAGCTTTTAACTTCACACTTCTGTCTTTTTCGGGTTTTGTTCTTTCTTTCCTGCTGCGGTCCGCTGCAGATGAGAGGACATGACTATTTAAGCACCATTAGCTGGTTGGTTGACCTGGACAGCCGTGAGAAGGAGAGAAATCCTCCAGCTGTTGTAGTTTTCTTTCCCCCCATGAACAGGAGTGCATTAACCGTCAGTTTTCTCACGCTAAAATCATTTGATTCTATTTAAAGAGGCGAAAGCATTGACTGTAAATAATGCAAACATTTCTATTCTATTTTATTTGCTCTGTCATGTTTTGTTGAGCCGGTTGTGGTTTTTGTCACATCTGGCAGTTCTGGATAAGGACTTGACGTCGGCCAAGGCTTTGTACGAGCAGATGCTGAGGGAGGGGGTCACCGTCGACGAGCTGTCACTCAAACGGCTGGCGAGGCTGTACCGCGAAACGGGAGAGACGGCGCCCTTCCCCGAACCCCCGGTGAGCCGATTACACACACATTTTACCCAAACAGCAAATTCAAGTCGAAGAAAAAAGGAAAACTTTTATCAAACTTTAAGGATGTTTTAAAACCGGTCTGAAAGGCAGTTTAAAATCCCACTCCTACTATTCTTTTCTGTAAAATCGTTCCCAGGGTTGTTGACTGTTAGCAGGAAGTTAGCTGCACTAATTTCCCAGCATTCCTTTGTCTACACTCTCTCCTTCTAGCTTACAGACCCTCAGAAGCACAAGCTAACAGTATCATTAAAACAAAATGTTTCAAAAAGCAGCGAGCAATATATGATGTATATTGGCAGGAGTCCAGCAATAAATATCACGATACATATATCGATATATCGCAAAACAGCAACAGAGACAATATTTTAGTTTTTTTTAAAGAATGTGACTTAGTACAAATAAGTATGAATAAACATTTTTTTTATCATTATTTTTTGGTAACAGTTTTTGGTTTTCTTTTTATTCCAGTTTCAAATGTAATTTTTTTCTCACATTTCCAATATTTCTTTAAGGTTTTCAATATCTTTTTTTTTTCAAATTTTCAATAATTTCTAGTTTTCAATATGTATTTTTTAGTTTAAAAGGTGTTTCCAATTTTCAATTATTTTCAAATTTATTACGCCTGTTTTTTTTTAAATTTTCTATAATTTCTTTCAGTTTTCAATATGTATTTTTGAGTTAAAATGCCACAAAAGCACAATTTTCATCAGAGTGGGTCTTTAAAATGAAGTCATGCCTCCAAAAGTCTTCATAGAAACACAAAATATTAATGAGTTCATTAAACAACATTTGCAGAAATGAATTTAGTGTTTGCATGTTGGCCCAGAATCTGATTACTTGCATGTGCTCAGTTTGGCAAGTTTCTCCACTATAAAAGTTATTTTCTCGAGCTCTTAATGATCGCCTGTTACAAGCTTTCATCACATTTTCATGTAAAGTTGCATTAATGCATCAAAAAGCTCTCGTGTTTTTTACAGTTCTAGTCCAAACAGCTGATACAAACATATTAAACTCTAGTGAAGATATAATGTAAATATGCAGAGCTTATGTGTCACAAATTGAAAACAAAGTCAAACCCTCATTTGTGTTAAAATCAAGCAGTTCACTGTTTGTAATAATTCATAAAAGATGTGAACACAAATGAGAACACAGCAAAGGACAGAGAGGCGTCTAAATTCTATCCATCTTCTTCATCTGGGACCGGGTCGCAGCCTAAACAAAGATGCTCAGACTTCCCTGTCCCCTGTCACTTCCTCCACCTTCTCTGGAGGGACAGAGCTCATGACCATAGACGTTAATGAATCAGACCTGTTTCCGTTGCATGCTGCCCTTTAGCACCGGTTCTGCTCATAGTTTTTATGGACAGAAATTCTAGATGCAGTCGTGGACCCGAGGTGGTCTAGTTTGGAGGATTTCCTCTCTGCTCTTTGCAGATGATGTTGTCCTGTTGGCTTCATAAAGCCAGGACTTCTAGTGTGCATTGGGGCGGTTTGAGGGAAATTCCATTAAATGTTAGCATTAGCCGTCCTATGGGAAATTCCATTAAATGTTAGCATTAGCCGTCCTAAGGGAAATTTCATTAAATGTTAGCATTAGCTGTCCTATGGGAAATTCCATTAAAAGTTAGCATTAGCCGTCCTATGGGAAATTCCATTAAATGTTAGCATTAGCCGTCCTAAGGGAAATTTCATAAAATGTTAGCATTAGCTGTCCTATGGGAAATTCCATTAAATGTTAGCATTAGCCCTCCTATGGGAAATTTCATAAAAAAATAGCATTGGCCCTCCTATGGAAAATTCCATTAAACGTTAGCATTAACCGTTCAAAGGGAAATTCCATTAAATGTTAGCATTAGCCGTCCTATGGGAAATTCCATTAAATGTTAGCATTAGCCGTGCTATGGGAAATTCCATTAAATGTTAGCATTAGCCGTCCTAAGAGAAATTCCATTAAATGTTAGCATTAGCCGTCCTATGGGAAATTCCATTAAACGTTAGCATTAGCCGT
This sequence comes from Oryzias melastigma, assembly GCF_002922805.2. Taxonomy (NCBI): domain Eukaryota; kingdom Metazoa; phylum Chordata; class Actinopteri; order Beloniformes; family Adrianichthyidae; genus Oryzias; species Oryzias melastigma. The sequence goes on from NC_050526.1 coordinate 2,859,194, forward strand.
GCTATGGAAAATTCCATTAAACATTAGCATTAGCCATGCTATTGGATATTCCATTAAATGTTAGCATTAGCTTTCCTATGGAAAATTCCATTAAACGTTAGCATTAGCCGTTCTATGGGAAATTCCATTAAACGTTAGCATTAGCCGTCCCATGGGAAATTCCATTAAACGTTAGCATTAGCCGTCCCATGGGAAATTCCATTAAACGTTAGCATTAGCCGTTCTATGGGAAATTCCATTAAACGTTAGCATTAGCCGTCCCATGATAAATTCCATTAAACGTTAGCATTAGCTGTCCTATGGGAAATTCCATTGATAGATAGCATCAAGCTAACGGAGTTTAGCATTATTTGTTATTTTTATGGATGGATTACTTGATCTATCAAGCTCAGATCGATTTTATCAATCCAGCGCTAGCGTTCACACTGTAGTGAACCGCAGTCGAGTTCACTTGCAAGAAAATCAGGATTTGTTTTTTACGTGGAACAGAGTTTGCTAGTTTTGTTCTTTTCATTGTTCAAATGATTTTTTTTTTTTTTTTACATTTATGAAACTCGCCAAAGGAAATCTCTCCCTTCAGGGATGAATAATCCAGATCTGACTCCAGTTTAAATCCTCCCCGAATGTCAGAGTCATTATTGTAAACTTTTCTAAAACGATTCAACACTTTGAGCAGAGCAGAACGCGCCCGTCCGGCCGGCGTTCTCGTACGAGCGGTAATGTGAGGCAGCAGGCCTGCAGCTTTGCTGTTACCTCAAGTGTTTTTCGCCCGCAGGACACGGCGTCCGCACAGGCGGCTTCTCTCTCTCCTGTGTTTGAGCACGCCGAACATTTTGTAGCCCTATTTTAGGCACAAGTGTACACACAAAAGGCCTCTCAGCCGCCACGTTTTGAAGCTCTGTCCCTTCCAGCAGGTGTAGACTGCATCACTTTACCTGCACAGCAGAGATAGGAGACCGAGGGATGAAGGTGGAGAGGCTCCTGCATTATTCAGCCGCTGTCAGGGGAGCTAAGTGGTTGCAGACTTTCACAGAGTTGCAAAAGAAGATCCAGAAGTTTCCCTCAAACTGGTGGAGCTTTTGGCCGACTTGTGCTGCCTCTTTTGTTTTAGAGAAATATAAATAAATATTAGATTTTTTCATTTCTTTGAGGCCCGTGGGGAAAGTGCAAATCCACGGAGGAAAAAAGTTTGTGAATTTGTGCCAGAGTCGTTTTTCTGCACCATTTCAATAATTGTAACGTTGTAAAGCGCGAGCGTAATCTGCAGGAAAGCTCTAACCTTCTCCCCTCCAAAAAAACAAAAACACACCCACTGCAACACTTTGTCTGGATCAAACCCCTGATTAATTAGCAAGGAACAGAGGCGAGCAGCGGAAGTGTGTGTTCGGGGAACGTGCTACAAATCCCTGATTTGTGTATTAATGGGGATTTAAAGATGAAACGAGACAACCTGGTTGGAGACTGGAGGCTGTTCAGACCGGCCCAGGAGGGGCGCCGGCTCCGCTCACTTCTGAGGGGGGAAACAATAAAACCGCGCCAGCGTGCAGCGTTTATGTGGAAAAGTTTGTTGCTGAATTGTCTTTGTTTGTCTGACTCTTTCAGGAGTCCTTTAAGTTTTACGCAGACAAGCTGAAGGAGCTCGCTGCCAAAACCCAAACGACGGCGGAGGAGTAACGACCCGCGGCCCGCTCCTCCCATCGTCTCCTTTTTCTGTTTTTATATAGAAGTCGTTCAAGCTGAAGCCGTTTGAACTTTGTGTTGTTTTGGATGTGACGTCAGTTTGTTGGCACATCGGTAAAATAAAACAAAATGAGGATGTTGAGACTGTACAGAAGTATTTATGCAAATATGCAAGAAAAGACGAAATAAATTCATACCATCAACGGTTTCTGCCTTCTTTTTACTCCAAATTGTATTTTATTGGGAACAAAAATGTTGATATTCTCAAAAAAGTCTCATTTTCAAACATTTGTGACACTTTTTAATTTGATAAAAATAGTAAATGTATAATTTTTTGTCAATTTAAGTGTTTTTTCATTTTAGACACTTAAAAATAAAATATTTGTATTTAGCTTTTTTCATATTTAATATGTATTTATTTTATTTTATATTTTTTTTAATTTATTTTATTAACATTTTAAATACCTTTTTGGCTCAATCTGATACTCTTAAATCATAGTAAACATGATCTATTATAAATAACTTAACATGTTTATTTATTTATTTATTTTTTTTGTCTTTTAAGTTCTAACTCCATCATTAAAAGTTACTGAGGTTTAGAACAAATAAACTTATGAACTTATTTAAGGCGACTTTATACAAACCTACTAAAGTCTTCTCAAGAAATTTGACATTTTTCTGATTTTTGTTCTATTAAAAATTGATCATTTCATGTCTAATAAATGGGTGAAGTCATAAAGTTCTCAAAACAAAACTATAATTAACTTTAGAATTATAAGGTGAAAGCATTTTTCAGGTGATTATAAATGGGTGTGGGTGGAGTTATGATGGTTCTGCTTGTTCTGATTGTTTGTCCAAAGATCTGCGTGTTTGTGGCTCTTTAGACGTTCATCCAGCAGCAAAGTGAGGACCCCAAACACAAGTCAGAACCACATTTGGACCAAAAAATACATTGTTTTGTTGCAAAATTATATATTTTTGACGATTGCCACTTTGGTGAGTTGGAAGTTCAAAATGACTGCCGTATTCTACTTTAAAAAAATATAGCAGTGTTTGTTAATGTATAAAATAGTCATAATTATTGAAGATTAAATACAAACTTCCCTTGAAAAAGTTCAGGTACCTGATAAAATTCAGACATGTTAACTCATTTAAACTAAATGAAGGTTTATATTTTTTTTAATCAAGAAATTTGCTTAAAAATTCAAATTAAACCGAGTTAATTGACACCTTTATTTTAAAAGTTTTTAAATTATGGAAACCATTTTATATCTCTTCAAAAAAGTTATTTTTGACACTTTTATAAACAAAAAAAATAGTAAACTTTAATAATTTTAATTAACATTACTTGTTTGACACCTTTCTTGGAACCCAAGGTCGTCATACATAAAATAGTGACAATAAAACATATAATACTGGACCTTAATTTACAAATATTTTAAAAATTGGACAGAAAATTGCTATCTTCTTCAATTTTTTTTATTGGCAAAGGTCATTTATGTCTTTTCATAAAAAAAGAAAACACTTATAAAATTTTCTTTCATGAAGCTTTTATTTTTTTAGTGCTGAAAAAGTTCAGATTCAACCCAAAACAAGCAAAACATAATTGTGAAACAACAAAGGAAATGAGGATAAAAATCATCATTGCAGTGCTTTGGTGCCACCCGGCGGCAGAAAGAGGTACTGCAGTTAAATTCTACAAATCAGAAAATTTTGAATTGTTCTTTTTTTAATCTAAATTTACTATGCAAAAACATTAAAATATCTTATAAAAAATAAAACATTTGTTTACTAATTTAAGGATTTCTACACAGTAAAATGGTATAAACTGAACAGTAAAATCAAGAGATTCGAGCCAGTCGAATAGGGTCATTCCATCCACAGGAAAACAAGCTTCTGTTTTTTTGTCTTTGGAGAGTTTTTTTGTTTTAATAAGTGCTGAAGCTGGAGGAGTGTCACCAGTCCTGACTCGACTTCTGTTTGATGAATTTAAGGCACAGGTAATAGAGCCCCATGAAGGCCAGACAGACCGCCAGCAGGACCAGGTAGCAGGAGTACAGAGGATACTGGTTCATGTTCAGGACTTCCACCACCTGCAGGAGAACGTGGACATTTAGCACCTAAGCATCAAAAATAATTTTTAAAAAGTGCTTTTTAAAACTGACTTGTATGCCATCGATTTCAAAGGTGAAGTTTCCAATAGTGACGGGGTATTTATTGTCTTTAAACTGCAGCTGCAGCATCCCCTCAAAGCCCCAGCGCATGAATGAGGCGTAGGAAAGCCAGGAGGCCACTGTGGAGTGGAAGCACACATAGTATGACTTCTTCTGATTTAGTTTTAGTTCCTGAGCAAATGAGGAATGACCCTCACCCAGCCACATGTTCTCCAGGCTAATGACAAAACCACCAGTCAGGTAGAAGACGGTGAACAGGGAGTTGCCCATGAAGGCAGAGATCTGCAGGGTGGGCAGGGCTGCAGCCACGAACAGCGCCATGGACCGGCTGCAGTACACCATCAGCCACACCATCAAGAAGTTGAGCAGGAAGCGATCCGGGGCCTCGTTCAGGCCCGCCAGCCAGTATATGGGCAGCCCGTAGACTAAGGTGAACACACAGTGTTCTGGCAGCTCCCCCAGCACCTGAACCAGGAGGAGGAAAGTGAAGGACTCTGCATGGAGCAACACTGACCCCTGCTGGAGCTTCACAGCAGCGCACTACCTTAGCAAAGAAGTAAGAGGTGACCGAGTACATGCCGTCCTCCAGCTCATGGAAGAGCATGGCCCTCTCTGTGTGACCTGCAGGGAGCAACGATCAGTCTGCTGACAGGTTACAGTCCAACACATAAACTGGTTAAACATTCAGTCAGCACCTGGAAAAACGCATCATAAAGCATCAATTCACCACAAAAATGTGCATTTTAACTTTTATTTTGGACATTTAGGTTGAATTTTGAGTCCACTGATTGTGGGAATTGTGTTTTAGATGCCTTTATAAAATATTATTTAAAAATTCAATAATTCATGTGCAGAGTTCTACTACAAAATATCATTTTTATGACATTATTACTCAAGTTTAACTCACAATAAAAAGCCAGGAAAAGAAATGATTAGCTTTTGGTGGAATCGCCCATAAAAGGTTTTTATGTTTTGTTTGTTCCCATAACTTTTTTTACAGCCGCATGTTATTATAAAGTGTTCAAATGTTGTTTTTGTGTGAAAACTTCTAAGCATTCACACTATAGTGATTCTCCTGCTCTTTTCTGTGTTTATGTTTTTTGGCACATAAAATCACAATTTTGAGCGATTTCAGCGATCTTGGTATCAAAACATTCAGCTTGTTCAGATCATTACTGCTTGTATTTTTGGTATTCATAAACTTTATAGTTTTTGAAATATTGAGTAAATAAAATATGCTCCAAATGAATAAGAAAGACTTCAAATTCAGTATTTTAACCAGATAAGCAACAAACCTTTAAATATATCCATGGGCTATGTTTTCATCTTTTATAATAATGTTCACAAAATAAATTGGAGTTTAGCTAATATTTTAGCAATATGCTAACGTTTTTGACTAATTTGTTATCTACTGGGGTTTTGGGGGGCTAATTTAGAGTGTAGCTTCTGTTTTAGCGTTTTTGGCTAATTTTAGGCTATTTTAGAGTTTAGCTAGTATTTAAGTAATGAGCTAGCTTTCTTGGCTAATATTTCATCTACTAAGGTTCTTTGGAGTTTAGCTAATATTTTAGCAACATGCTAATGTCTTTTGCTAATTTCTTATCTACTGTTTTTAAGGCTAATTGAGAGTTTAGCTTCTATTTTAGCAACAGGCTAACGTTTTTGGCTAATTTAGTTTACTGAGGATTTTAGGCTATTTTAGAGTTTAGCTAGTATGTAAGTAACGAGCTAGCTTTCTTGGCTAATTTTTCCTCTACTAAGGTTTTTGGAGTTTAGCTAATATTTTAGCAACATGCTAATGTCTATTTCTAATTTCCTATCTACTGTTTTTTAGGCTAATTTAGAGTTTAGCTTCTATTTTAGCAACATGCTAACGCTTTTGGCTAGCTTTTAGCAAGTATTTAAGGCATGAACTAGTTTTTTTTCTTTTTTTTCCTACTTTGGCATCTGCTGAGGTTTTTTTAGGCCAATTTGGAGTTTAGCTCATATTTAAGGAACAAATTGGCAGGTATCAGGGATTTTTAAGCAATTATACTACAATTGTTCAGAAATTTAGGTCAACTTCACCGCTCTTTCGTAGTTCTTTAATGAAATTTTCCATTTTTTAGTGAATTTCACATTTTGCAAATATCTTTTGCATTTTCAGCAAATCCCTTCAGCATCTTCCAGCAAAAAGCATTCACAGTAGCGTTATCACAGGTAATAACTTTCTCTTTATTAATCTTTATGTATTCTACTGTACGTTTTCTGATTTGTAAAAACTGAATCACACTTCCCGTTGAACTTGTAAAGGACTTTCCTGCATGTGCTTTTGGTATTCGTACATTTTGCGGTTTTTAAGATTTTATGCAATTTAAACGATTCTCCGCCCCAGTGAAAATGAACAGGAATTTGTTCTAATTTATGAAATTAAAAGCATCCAGCATGCTCAGGACATTCATGCTTTTACTTTTACTTATGCAAATATTTAAATTTTACTCATATTTTGCAAATTTTCTCTAAATATTTGTGCACTTTCTGCAAGTTTGGTATTTAAACTCAGCATGTTCAGATAATTCATGTTGTTGAGGTTTTAAGGCTAAATTTGAGTTTAGCTAATATTTTTTGCAAAATGCTAATGGTTTCAGTTAATTTGGCGCTAATTCTGAGTTAAGCTAGTATTTTAGCGACGTGCTAGCTTTTTTGGCAAATTTGCCATCTAAGGAGGTTTTTTACTATATCCATGTTTATACCTTTTAGGCATTTTATTATTTTAAGCTATTTTATCAATTGTTTAAGAAATTCTTCAATTCTTTGTGCACTCTTTTGACGTTCTGCAACTTTAAGTCCTTTAGCAACTTTAACATTATGCAAATAGCTTTAGTATTTTCATCAAATCCCTTCAACAATTACAGTAAATTTTTTTCAGCATCTTCAGCAAAAAGCTTCAGCATATTCAGTGACCACATTCAGCAAAAAGCATTCACTCTAGGATTATCGCAGACAATGCAATTTTTCTAGTTTTACTTTTTCAGGAGTTTTATGTCTGAATTTATTTGTTTTCATGACAAGATTGTCTGATTTGAACGTTAATAATCTAAAAGCTCTGTGTCCACAAAAAAAAAAATGTGATTTTAGCCATAATTGCTTTTAATTTTGACTTATAGTAACAATTTTTAATCATGTTTAGGGTTTTTTGTTTTCATTTAAACAAAAATTACAGACAAAACCCAAAAAAGGAAAAATAAATCAACTTTTTCTGCTAAACACATTCACTCTTATAGTGTTTGATTATAGAGTTTTATAAAATTCTTAAAAACTTGCATATTTTGCACGATGTTTTCTACTATTTGTATAGGTTTTACTGCAGAATGGTAAAATGTAATGCCTTTTTTTCAGTTTAAAGCTCACACATTTTAATCAAAAGAAAATAGTTTTTTTTGTTATTAAAAAGCCCATTAAGTTAAGGCTTGCATTTGATCCAAACACAGAATTTAATTTTTTAAGGTTTTATGGTTTAGGCTTTGATTTCTGAATATTTTATGGATTTACTATAATTTTTATTTTTTTTAGGTTTTTATTCTTTTGTTTTTTTCAATATTCATGTGGTGATTACAAGCAGCCGGCTGCTCTTAGATTTCTTTCAGGATTCATAAAGCTTCTATTCTGAATTCTAAGAGAAAACCCTTAAGGCCGGTCCAGTTTTCAGTTTTAAATTTGATCTATACTCTGATTTTGCTCACATTTTGCTATGACGTCCAGCACCACAGCAAACGGCGTGAGAGCCACGATCATGTAGAGGAGCGCCACCGTGTCCTGAATGCTCAGCCGCTCGTCTCCGGCGCCGTAGTACAAAAACCCGACCAGCAGCGACATGAGGAGGGCCTCGAGGCCGTGCACCAGCAGGGTGACCAGGTCTCTGTAGTCGTTGTAGAGCTGACGCCTGAAACAGAGCAGACGGTGAGGGGGAGTTACCTGCTTTAGTTTTGCTTTAGTCGGGTTTTCTCACCTGATGAGGACTTTGAACTGGTGCAGTCCACCGGGTAGTTTGTTCCTGTCCTTGGAGATGTTGATGAGCTCTTCCTGCCTCTTCCTCTGCTGATGTGGACTTGTGGAGAAAAGCTCGAGCTGTTACAGACGGTCAGATAAACAGACCATAAAGTCATGAGAGATCTACCTGTCGGTCTGTGATGAGCTGGCCTCAGCTGACTTCCACATGTGGTCCTCCGTGTCTCTGACCTTCTCTGCGAACTGCTCAGACAGAAGTCTGGCTCGCTGCAAACACTCGGCCTCTGTCTCTGGACTGCGCCGGTCTATGCTGATCAGATCCACTGCACACAACGCAACACAATGAAGGGATGTGAGCGAACACACCAGCAGACAGGATCCAGCCTCACCGTAGAAGTCGGACGGGTTGCAGTAACGGGGGCACGGGTGTCCCAGCGAGGTGAAGTAGGACACCATGTCCTGCGCCGCCCCAAAGTAGGCGGCCGAACCCGAAGACAGCAGCACCACCAGGTCGAAGAGCTGGAAGATGTCTGAGCGGGGCTGGTGCACCGACAGCAGGACCAGCCGGTTTCCCCGGGCAAGGCGGGACAGCGTGATCACCAGGTTGTGGGCGGTGAAGCTGTCCAAACCGGAGGTGGGCTCGTCCAGGATTAAGATTCCTGCAGGAGGAAAAGGACCGGTCAACACCCGGGACAACAAGCACAACTTTCTGTTTGAGAAGTTTGAATTCAGTCCTTATTTCAGTTAGTATTGAACTATGAACCCTGGAGAACATTTCTTCACGTTTGGACAACCGACTCCACAAGCAGAAGAAGACCAACAGGACAATCCTGATCAGACTTAGGCTGAGGAGGACTTAGCAGATTGAGGGCAATTTATTATTTTAGTCAGGTTTTACAAAAGAAACAAAAACACTAAAGTAAAAGAAAAAAAATCACCTTTTGCATATAAAATATGATGCTTTTTCTCACAACTTTACGACTTTATTCTGGTAAAAGTTTGACTTCTTTCCCCAGAATTTAATGCCTTTAGTCTCATAAAATTTCCAGTTTCTTCTCATAAATGTACAACTTTAGTCTTGTTAAATGTTGACTTTTTTTCATCATTTTACGACTTTATTCTTATAAAATTTTGACTTTTTAAAATATGACTTTACAATTTCGTTCTTGTATTTTTTTCCCTATTTTCTTAAATATTTTAAAACTTTACTCCCATAAACTTTCAACTTTATTCACTTAAAATTCTTACACCCCCATAATTTACTGACATTATTCTCATTCAATTTTTGCTTTTTTTCCTCAAAATTTTACAACTACATTCTTGTTAAACTTGGACTTTTTTCCCCAGAACTTAATGACTCTTCTCATAAAATTTTTCCCTTTTTTTCATAATTTTATAAATTTATTTTCTTAAAAATGTTTGACTTTTTTCCCATCCATAATTTTACAACTTTAATCCCATAAAATTGTCCTTTTTTCCTCACAATTTTACAACTTAGAATTTTTTTTCATGATATTACTACTTTAATTTTACAACATTATTATTTTTTTAATTTTGAATTTTTCTCTTAATTTTATAACTTTTATCTTGTAAAATTTTGGCTTTTTTCAGAATTTAACAACTTTATTCCGATAAAATTTTCCCTTTATCCGTCATAATTCTACAACTTTATTCTCAGACAAATCTGATTGTTTTTAAATTATTTTTCATCATTTTATGAATTTATTCTTCTAGAACAATTTTGATTTTTTTTCTCATTATTTTACAATATTATTTAAAAACAAATTGACCTTTTACTCATAATTTTTACAACTTTTTCCTCATTAAATTTGCACTTTTCTCCTTATAATTCTGTCGTTCTTTTCCGGTTTTGTCCTTCTGCACTTTCGGAGCAGCAACACATTTATTTTCTTTCTCTTTGAAGTCTTTGTTAGCTTTGTTGTTGCTGGAATATTCCAACACTTTCAAACACTTTCACAGTCTTCTGCCATTTCAGTGATTTGGGTGTTTTTTAACATTGTTAGTCAATAATGGATGTAGAAATCAGTCATTTTTATTTAGTATTCATCTTGCTGCCCCCAAGCTGTTGAGGACCCCAGGCGATCGCCAACTTTCCCTAAAGGTAAGTTCGCCCCTGGCTGTCCAGCACCATAAAGAATGGGTTTTTGGAGTCTTTTCTTCAGCCACAGAACCAGACACACCCGCCTGATCACTGAACGTTTGCAGACTCAAACATAACGCTTGTCTGACGGCTGAAGCTCCACTCAGAATTTCAAGTGGACCCTCGTCTCTAGATAACACTCCACATGTTGCAATGACCCAGTCAAAGTCCGAACGTTAACAGAACTGTACAGAAACTCCGAAAAATGAAACGCAGCAAAAAAGCACTGTAAATTCTGCTGTTTCACCAGATTTTTGTGATCAGATTTTTATCAGAAAAATGGTTCATTTAACAGAATTTCTGCATCAGACGTTCCAGGGTTTTAAATTCCTTCGTATCTCATAAATGCAGCCATATGTTCATCTTAACAGCTCATGTTCCAGGATTGTTCTTCTTGATTCCGGCAGACGGTCACTAATTCCTGAGTCTTCTATTTTAAAAGAAGGGTTTTTCTCATGGAGAATCAAACCAAAGATCTTTCTAAATCATCTGCTGGTCTCTTAACACTTTAACACCGGAGCTCTAGTGTTCATATCCCTTGATTTACTGCAATGTATCAATTGTTAACCGATAATTCTAGCAGATTCTGAAGGAGAAAAGTGGTGCACCAGTATGTTAAAGATTTTGTCAGAACTGTGCAACATTAGAACCAAAGAATAATAATTGATCTCAGTCTGGTGTGTTTTTGGTTTGTTGCTGTGATTTGGTGTTTTTTTTTTAAACTGAACTTAAAAAATTACAATTGGGATTATGGGATTGCTTATTATTCTTGAAGAGAAGCAAAACAAAAATATTTAGTTCAGAAAAAAGTCTAAATTTCTATCAGGGATCTTAGAGAACATCCAGTAAATTAATTTGACATTCATTTTTAGTAATAATAATAATATTTTGACACTAAAACATTGTAAGTTCTGGTATTTTAGGACTTTTTTCTCATAATAGTGTGACTTTATTCATATACAATTTTGATTGTTTTTAATCATTTCACAACTTTCTTCTTTTTTTACCTTTTTTTAAACATTTTACATCTTTATTCTTGTAAAAACTTTCCATTTCTTCCCTCATAATTTTAAAATTATTCTTGTAAAAGAATTGACTTTTTTTATCATAATGTTTTTATTTCTTTTATCATACAATTTTTATTTTTTTTCCCATAAATTTACAATTTTCTTCTTATAAAATTAGGACCTTTTTCAACATTTTACAACTTTATTCTTGTAAAAAAACTTCCTTTTTTGTCACAATTTTAAAACTTTTCTTGTAAAAAGGTGGACTTTTTTTCTCAGAATGTTTAGATTTTTTTATCATACAATTTGAATTGTTTTCCTTATAATGTAACCAATTTCTGCTCATAAAATTCTTGACTTTTTTTTACATTTTACAACTTTATTCTTGTAAAAATATTTTTTTCCTCATAATTTTAAAACTATTCTTGTAAAAAATTAGACTTTTCTCGTAATGTTTTAATTCTTTTCTAATTTTCTCAAAATTTCATGACTTTCTTCTCATAAAAATGTGACCTTTTTTAACATTTTACAACTTTATTCTTGTAAAAACATTTTTTCCTCATGATTTTAAAACTATTCTTGTAGAAATTTTGACATTTTTCTCATAATGTTTTGATTCTTTTTTTAAATCATACAATTTTGATTTTTTTCCTTATAATTTCATGACTTTCTTCTCATAAAATTTGGACCTTTTTTTAAAAAACATTTTTCAACTTTATCATATTAAAAACATTCCCTATTTTCGTACAATTTTAAAACTAATCTTATAAAAATTCGGACTTTTCTCTCATAATGTTTTACATTTTTTATTATACAACTACGATTTTTTTTCTCATAATTTTACAAGTTTACCTCAGAAAGTTTTGAAAACGTTTTTTTCCTCATAATTTTAAAATTATTTTTGTAATAATTTTGACTTTTTTGTCCTGTTTTGATTTTTTTTATCGTATAATTTTGATTTATTTTAATTTTATGGCATTTTCTCATAAAATGTTGACCTTTCTGTCATACAATTTGATTTTGTATACAAACCACTCAATAAATGAAGTATTTATAAATCTAAAGAACAGCCTGCTTTTGTGTCATGACAAAATGCTTCCTGGAGAACAAATACCACAAAGATTAAAAATCCTTCATGTTTTTCTTTTAAATTGATTCCAAATTCAGGTTATTTTGAAGCCGACGTGGTTCGTCTCATATGTGCGACTGCGGGTCTGAAGCGGACTGGAACTCACCGGGATTCCACAGAAGCTGCACAGCGATGCTGACCCTCCGGCGCTCCCCTCCAGACACCCCCCTCACATAGTCGTTGCCCACCCTGGTGTGGGCGCACTGTCGCAGCCGCAGCTCTGCGATGACGTCGTCCACCTGAAACCCAACACCAGCCGGCCGTCACACCCGTTCCCTCTCGTGTTCAGACTCGCGGGGATCCTGGAGATCTGGTTCCGGCCTTACCCTCTGGTCCCTCTGACCCTGAGTGAAGTGGGTGGGGAGCCTGAGTTTAGCCACAAAGCTGAGAGTCTCTCTGACGGTCAGGTGAGGAAGAAGTCGGTCGTCTTGTCGCACGTGGGCGATGCTTTTCTTCACCAGCTGAGGCGTGTTGGGCTTCCCGTTTATCAGCACCTCGCCCGAGGTCATTTTCCCGCCTTCCCCCCTGCAGGTGATGATGTCCAGCAGAGACGTTTTTCCACATCCTGGACAAACAGATGACCATGAAAAGTTGATTTTGTTTTTTAAATAAGGCGTCCGAACAGCCGTGACCTTGACGCTCCACCTGAGCTGCCGATGACCGCCAGCATCTGGCCGCTGCGCACTCGCAGGGTGAGGTTGTTGATGGCCATTTGTTTGTTTCCCTCCACCTCCCACGGGAGCTTGAACTCGGCCAGCTTCTCATACCAGGGGATCTGAGCGGCCGTGTCCACCTGAGAACAACAGGAAAGCGGTTACGTCCTTCAGCTCACCAGGGAGGTGTGGCCAATCTGAGTTAGCTGGTTTAGTTCTAGTTTGTTTCACTCTCTTTGTCCTCAGTAGTCTTAAACTGCTGGATTTTGTTATTTTAGTTTGGAGTTGGTAGTCTTAGTTTGTGGGCTTTGTTTATTTGTTTTCTTTAGAGAGTTTGGCTGGGTTAGAAATCTCCCTGACTTATTTTATGTTCGTCTAATTTCTTTTGTTTTAACAGTTTTTGCTTTTCAGGATAATTTCTTTGTTTTAATAAACTGTTCCTTTTTGTGTCTGGTTTTTGTTCTGGTCTCATTTTTGTTTGTTTTTCCCCCTTAGACTTGAGGTAACAGAAGCAGGTGGATGCTGAGCGTGAAGACTTTCCCCAAAAGTTACCTCATAGTGCAGGTTGTTGACTTCCAGCTCGTTGCAGCGCCCGCTGTAGGTGAAGTAGAGACTGCTGTCTTCTTCGGAGGAGAACAGCTCTCTGTCTTGGAGCTGTGAAAGCACCAAAAAGTTTGGCGAGAATTCACATCTTTTCGTTTATATCGATGTTCAAACTAAGTGGTTTATAAAATGCATCAGATGTTATAGAAGAGTTTCACTTTAATTAAATTAGCTAATATTTGCTGAAAGTTTTTTATTACCTGAACTTAATGAAAGATTAGATGCTTTAATTACAGGAAAACTCATTTAAAATAAAAATATTCTTCTAATAGAGAATAAAAAACATGATTCCGTCTCACCATGAAGCTCCTGTTTTCATAGTTGCTGCTCATTTCTGAATCCATGATTCTGTTCTGCTCCTCTCAGGCTCTCGGAGGATCAATGTTTCTGATTCAAACTCAGACCAGCTGAGGATCTTCTCTTCTGAATGAAAGATTTTGCATTAAAACCTCCCGGTTTGCATCGTCTCAGCTCTTCGCCTGCTGTTCCATGACTGAAAGGCTGCAGCTCTGCACAGCTTTTTATCTTTATGTAACCTCAGGTCAAAGTTCTCCCAGATAACAGCCCCTGTTTCCATGTTTTTATTGTTCTCAGAAGAACCAGCGGTTTTGCACTTTTGCACCACGTTAGGAACGGCTCCCGAAAAGCTTCAGAGGACATGAGCAAACCGGAGTGAAGCCAGACGGGAGCGCGGCTTGTTTGTTCGTTATGGAGTCTTTTAAATTTGTGCCGGAGGACAAGAGGGATGTGTGGAGGGAGAGCAGGGAGGACGTGGAGCCGCCCTGCAGCCTCAGCGTCTGCAAGATCTCCTACACCGTCAGGTAAATCTGGTAAAACACGTCTTAGGTGTTGACACAAACACATCCTGGTTTATAATAGGATTTTAAAAGTGTTCTGCTCTGATATGTGTGTTAAAGTGAGCGAGTGGGACCGTGGTGGGACCTCCCCTCCTGCAGGAAGCAGTGGACTCGGCAGATCCTCAACGACGTCTCCTTCTTTGTGGAAAGTGGACAGATTATGGGGATTCTGGGAAATTCAGGTTTGCAAGCACTTCTAATGAAAGTAACACAAACGAATGAATGAATTCAGTATTTAATTTAGATTTTTGTGGATTATTGTTGATTAAAATTTAAAATGGAAGCAGCAGATTGTGTACAAATCTTCCAATTTTCAACTAAAATACATGTTTTTTTATTAAGTTAAACTTATCTAAGTATATTTTGAATTTCTCATTGATTTTACCATATTTTTCATATTGTTTGGGGTGATTCTTATTCTAATTTTGTTAAAAAAAATCATTACAGAGAATTCATACGACTCCTTCAAACTATTTCTGAAGTCAAAAAAACTCAAATTTAAAGATTTATTTATTTTGCAGACACTGCTGGTAAAGTTTAAGGCCCAAAATGTTATGTTTCCATGTAGTTTACAAATTATTTTGTTATAAATGAAGAATATAGTAGAAGAGATTAGGATTTTAAAGTGAGAAAAAGTGTTAAAGTATAATTTTTTTAAGTTTAAATGCAAATCCAAATTGATTGATTTGCTTTGTTGAAAGCGGACAGATTACGGGAATTCTGGGAAATTCAGGTTTGCAAGCATTTCTAATGAACGCGACAAAAATTAATTATTCAAAAAAATAAATAAAAAAGACAACTAGAATTTTTACTTTAATTTTCTTTTAAGGAATCTATAATTTAATTTAGAGTTTTGGAGATTATGGTTGAATAAAAACTTAAAATGGAAGCAACATATTGCTTTGAAAAAAGTTGCAATTTTCAACAACTTGTTACATTACCACGCTAGGAATATTTTGATTTTACTTTGTTTTCATATTGTTTGGGGTAATTGTTAAGAATCAAACCCCAAATCTTACAAAAAATTATTACAGATAATGCATGTGACATGCATTATCTGTATTTTGCAGACACTGCTGGTGAAGTTTAAGGCCCAAAATGTTATGTTGCCACGTAGTTTGTAAAATGATTTTTTTTTATAAAAGAAGAATATAGTAGAAGAAATTATGACTTTTAAAGTGCCTAAAGTAAAAAATACACCTAAACAAATGACTATCTCCTGAAAAAATGTTTAGTTATTATTTTTTTAAGTTTAAATGTAAAAACAAAATGATTAATTTAAATCCAGCATGATGTAAATCTAGTAATTCAGGTTTAATGGAAGCATTTGTGACTCCTAGTTCAAAATAAAAGTCAATAGTAGAAATACTTTTCCATTTTCACGATGTATTTGCATTATTTGTCTTTTAAATAAAAAGAAAAAGCAATTCTCCAAACGGCTTTTTCTTCTTCAACACCACTCATTCTGTAACTTAACTAAAATGATAAAAAGTTCATGAAAAGTTCATTTGATATTTCATTGTCAAAAAGTTCTCTGGTAAATTTGAAAAAAAAAATAAAAATCAAATTTTAAATGGATTAACAGAAATGCTTTTTTCATTTTCACAGTGTAACAGGGATTACTTGTCTTTTCAATAAAATGAAAAATCAGTCCTCTGAACTGCGTTTCTATTTTCTTTATTCTGTGACATTATTAAAGTTTCTAAGCCGATAAAAATTGCTTTTTTATTTTCAAATCTCGCTGCGCAAAAAGCGTCTCATAAATCAGCTCAAGTTTACAGTTTCAAGGAGCGACCACAATGACGTAGATTATATTATTGCTACTATTATGGGTTTTAATTTTTTGTTTTGATGATGCCCTCTTCATTTATTAAACTATTAGTATCATATGAAATAATAAAAATAGATTTAGGGATTTTGAAGACTTTTCATCTTCTTCCTGCTCTTTAAGTAGATTGTATGTACTGTCCATTCTAACTGAAGAAGAATAAATAATTTAAATATATTTAGATTTCATTTTAAACATGTTTTTATTTGACTGCAAAAAGCAGTCGAATAAAGAAAACATTAATTAAGATAAACGTCAAAAAGGTTTAGGTTACAATCAAACAAAAATGTTAATAAACTGCCATTATTACAGGTTTTCAAAGCCAAGTTCAAAGAAAAACAACTCAGAATAAATTCTGTCATTGTTTGTTTCCCTCACATGTTTATGACTCCGTGTGTGTCAGGTTTTGATGTTTTAGTTTTATTGTTTTAATGTGTTATTAACCAACTGTGGTTTCATCTTGGCCTCACAAAAGAGGTTTGTAATCTCAGAGGGAATAACCTGGTTAAATAAAGGTAAAAAATAATAAATGTGTAACTTTTACTATTTTCTATTCAGTTATATGTTTTAATGCATCAAATTTAATTACAAAAATCAAAATCACAATTTTTCATTAAATTAAAATAATATTAAAGAGGTGCTCAAATACATTTTTGTCTTTAGAAATAAAAAGAAAGTTTTGTGACTAAATGTAAAATATGTTTTAACAAAATGGGATTTTTTTCTCATTTTGCTTCATTAAAAAAGTAATTAAACAAAGTTAAAATTATATTTATTAATTAATGATTGAATGATTACATTTGGGATTAAACCAAAAGGTTTTAACTTTCTTTAAGCAAATAAAAACTTCTTATAAAGTCTTCAAGAAATAAGTACTTATTTATTTCAATCAGCTTTTTTACTTGTTTTTCTGTTTTTTTCCTGTTTTTCCCTTTAAGAAGAGGCTAAATTAAGATAATTTGGATACATATTTGCAATAGATGTAACTCAATGTAATAACAATAATTGAAAAGTCAAAAACTATGAAGTGTTTATGTGTGACCTCATTAAAATAGAGTAAATGAGTTTGTTTCTATTTTTTTCTATTTTATTTGTCAATAGTGACTTTACTTTAAATTTTCCCCTTTAATATATTTTGTAGGGAAAACTTTTAGAGGAAAAAGTGTGTAAGAACCTGAAATCTTTTAGTCAATTTAAGCTTTTTTTCATATTTTTCTTCACTTTTTCTTGAACTATAAAGGTTCAGGAAAGACCACATTACTGGACGCCATCTCGGGACGGATTGGAAAGGACGGGACGCTGCTGGGCGAGGTCTTCCTGAACGGCAGGAAACTGAAGAGAAACGAGTATCAGGATTGTTTCTCTTACGTTCTGCAGGTAAAGTTTAAATAAAACCAGAATGTGAAATAGTTTACTGTAATTTCTCCTTCATCCCGTCAGTATGAGGCAGTTTGTTGAAGTTTGGAGACTCGTGGACAGCCTCCTCACTCCCCTAATCTCTGGATGGGAGCTGCTCATCTGTATCCAAAGCCTGAATTAAAAATTGAAAACAGGCCTCGCCTCTTTTCACATCTCCTCTGATAGCACGCTCCTCTGCTCTCTAAGCCTCCTCATTAACTTCCACTGCTTAGACACAGATGAGGACGGATATGAGCGGCTGATATTAAAGTCCTGGGATTAGAAAGCGAACAGTGTCTTAATTAAGGCGGGCAGCAGGTCTGAACGTCTGGATCGGAGAGGTTTTACTGGACTTTTAGTACTTTTACTCTGTTTGGGTGGTTGATGTTGTGCTTTTTGAGTGTATTTCTTGTGTAAAAAGATCTGCTAGCTCCACTAAAGTCAATCTTTTTCATCATGTGGTATAAATGAAGAAATCCTGTTTAATTGGAGGATTTTCTAACTCTGCGTGTCACAGAAAAACCTCCAGTGAATTATTGTGAATTCAGACTGACCTTCAGGGTTTGCTTTTACTGAAAAATAAACAATTTCAAACAATTTAAGTAATTTTCTCTAGAAAAAAACGATTGTATTTAAGCTAAAATGTAAACTATCAACAGATTTTAGAGTTTGGGTGACTTCCACTTTATTTAATGCATGGAACCTTTTTAAAACATGAGGTTTTATGTTGTTGATTTTTATTATTTAAGGGATTTAGTTTTCTAATTATGCCAGAAATAAAGAAAAACCCAAAAGAGATTTTATTCTTACTTCTTAACAAGAGGCTGTGTCTGTTTTTTTTAAATTCACGAAAAATTACGATTCTTAGAGCCCCACCCCTTCACACGAAAAGAGGCGGGGTCTCCTAATCCCCTCTGTAGAAGAATGTCCTCTAGAGATGACAAACTCGCATCAGGAGGTTAAAATAAATGTTGAAAATAAGTAAAAATAAAGTAAAATAAAAAAAAATCCTACAAAAATTAGCTTTAAATCTTTAAAGCAAACATTTATTTAAAAAGCACTTAATTGTGTTTTTTAATCAAATGTAACTTTATTGGCAAATGTTCAAAAGACAAAACAAACATTCTTGAGAAAGAAGTTTAACTTTTACAGTTAAATATCCAAATAAAAGTCTAAGTAATAAAAATGAATTATAAAAAGTGTTCTAATTTGAAACCCAATAAACTTAAGAAAACATAATTGAACATTTTGGGAAAATTTATCAGTTTAAAAATGTAGGTGGTTCAACAATTTCATAAAGTAAAATTGAATAATTAGTCAAAATGAAGTACATGTAAAAAAAAAGATTACTACATAAAAGTGTATTTTATGTAGTAATCTTTGAAAAAAATAATAAAAAAATGTTTTTTGTTGTTTTTTATCAAATGAACCTTTTTTGAAAAATGTTTAAAAAACAAATCAAAAGTTCTTTAGAAAGAAACATCTTTTACAATTAGATACTCAAGTAATTGAATAAGTAATAACATGAATCATAAAAGTGTTTTAGTTTGAAACCCACTAAATATTAGAAATAGGATGTCTGGAAGTAAAGATGAATTTATAAATTGTTAAACATACTTCAATAATTTAGCAACATAAATGTTAAAAACAGGTAAAAGTGAAGTAGCACAAAAAAACTACAAAAACATCAATTTAAATCTTTGAACCAAGTATTAATTAAAAAAACAATTTCGTCTTTTTTTGTTAAATGTAACTTTATTGGCAAATGTTTAAAAGACAAAACAAAACTCTTGAAATAATCTAAACTTCTACAATTAAATACCCAAATAATTGTGAAAATAATACAAATAAAATATACAAAGAATTTTAATTTGAAATTCAATAAATATTAGAAAACATATTGGGAAATTCTGTAAGTATTGATTAGTTGAACAAGATTAAAAGTACTTCAGTAGTTTAGTAAAATTTGCTTTAAAAAAAAGTCAAAGTAAAATCAGAAAAATCATATAAAAAAGTGGCTTTAAATCTTTGAAACAAACATTAATTAAAAAAAAACACCTAAGCTGTTTTTTTTTACTAAATATAACTTTATTGGTAAGTGCTCAAAAGACAAAGCAAGAATTATTTAGAAAGAAGTGGAACTTTTACAGTTAAATACCCAACTCATTGTATAAAAATACATTTAAAAAGGTATTTTCATTTCAAACCAAATAAATATTTGGAAACATAAAAAGAAAATCTGTAAGTATTGATTAGTTGAAAAATATTACAGGTTCTTCAGCTTTTTCGGGTATATATTTATTGTTTTTCTTGCTTATTTTTTCTAAAAAAGGACAAATTAAATAAAAAAACATGAAAATGAAGTAATATAATGTTTTTTTTTTTCTTACATTCACACTTGGGTGGAATCTGCCCAAAAACCTTTAAATGATGAATCTGTTTTTTTCTCTCCTTCAGAGTGATAATTTGCTGAGCTACCTAACAGTGGAGGAGACTCTGACCTACACGGCCCATCTGGCTCTGCGCAAACATTCTACCAAAGCCATCAAGCAGAAGGTGACCTTTTAGAAACCTTCTTAAAAGATCTTAATTCTTGAGGCTGCATTATATTGAGTCCTGTTCTCTTTACTGTAAAGTCATAAGTAAACATTCTCCTTCGCGTTGGGTCAGAGGGTTGAAATAACCACAATAACTGATTACACGTATCAGTTTATCTTCTGTAATTATTAATGCTGAATATTTTCCTTTGACTCGTCCATGACCCCTGGCTCAAATGGGAAGGTGTCGGCAGTGATGGCGGAGCTGAGTCTGACTCATGTGGCCCACAGCGTCATCGGAGGCCGCATTTTCCCAGGGATCTCTGGGGGGGAGAGGAGGAGGGTCTCCATCGCCAGTCAGCTCCTCCAGGATCCGAGTACGTTTCCTCTCGACCTGACTCCACCTCTCGTGTTGTAGAAAGTTGACTTAAAAATTGAGTTTCACAACAGCGAACTTGAAGCAAAATATCACACTATTGTTGTTTTGTTCTATAGAGTTTATAAGAAAAATAATCCATAGAATTAATCAGTGATTGAAGTGCTGTAATGCATATTCATTCGTCAAATTAATTATCATCTAAATACCATTTTGTGGGGCTTTTTTTTAAGTCAAAAACTAATTTTAGTAAGATTTTAATGTAAGGATGTATGTATTTTAAAAGTTTTTGTTATAAAGTATTTCACACAATTAAGATTTTGATCAAATTAGGAGTTGAACAATTAAAATAAATTAAAAGAAAAGTGAAACATTGGATAAATTAACAAAATTATATTTAAAATCAATAGTTTTGATCAAATTAAAAATCCCAGTTGATAGTTTACTTGACTTGAGAATTTAATTTGATACAAACTAATATTTTTAAATGTAACAATTACAGAGTTTTCGTTAGTTGATCCCATCACAACCAGAAAGAACAAATGGGCCTCATGTGGTTTAAAAGTGGGAAGAAAATGTTGCCCTGAATGGATTTGTCCTCAGTTCCTGTGGTGGTCCCACCTGTGTTTGCTCACATTGACTTATGTGGACACACGGTGGTTTGGCTCGATACGCTCGCTAGATCGCTACAGCAGAGCTCGGTAGATCGCGACAGGGAGCTCGAAAGATTGCTACAGCGGAGCTAGCAAGATCGCAAAAGTAGAGCTAGCTAAATTGCTGCAGCAGAGCTTGCTGGATTGCTACAGCAGAGCTAGCTAGATCGCTCCAAGGAGCTTAAAAGATTGCCACACCAGAGCTAGCTTGCTTGATACTCTGTAGCCAGTTAGGTCGCAACACCGTAGCTCACTAGATCGCTACAGTGGAGGTAGCTAGCTTAAAACGCCAGAGCTCATTGGATGCTACAGCGGAGCTAGCTAGATCTCTACAGTGGAGCTCGAAAGGTTGCTACAGCAGAGCTATCTAGCTTAATACAGCAGAGGTCATTAGATCGCTCTAGCCGAGCTCGCTAGATCGTGACAGTGGAACTCGCTAGATTGCTAGCTAGACTGCAAAGGTGGAGCTAGCTAAATTGCTGTAGCGGAGCTTGCTGGATTGCTACAGCAGAGTTCACTAGATTGCTACACCGGAGCTAGCTAGTTGAATACCCTGGAATTCATTAGATCGCTACAGCAGAGCTTAATAGATCACTACAGTGGAGCTAGCTAGATCGCAAAAGTGGAGCTAGCTAAATTGCAACAGCGGAGCTTGAAAGATTGCTACAGCAGAGCTCAATAGATTGCTACAGTGGAGCTAGCTAGCTTAATACACCAGAGCTCTCTAGATTGCTACAGTGGAGCTAGCTAGCTTAATACACCAGAGCTCACTAGATTGCTACAGTGTAGCTAGCTAGCTTAATACAGCAGAGCTCACTAGATTGCTACAGTGGAGCTAGCTAGCTTAATACACCAGAGTTTGTTACATCGCTACAGTGGAGCTAGCTAGCTCAGTACACTGGAGGTCATTAGATTTCTACAGTGGAGTTCACTAGATCGCTGCAGCGGAGCTAGCTCGATTCACCAGAGCTCTTAAGATCGCTACAATGGAGCTCGCTAGATTACTACAACAGAGCTTGCTAGCATGCTACATCGCCCACTGGGAGGCTGGCTAGCGTAGCAAGCTAACCCACTGAATCCCCACTTTAGCCAATGTGGGCGAACACAGGTACAGGTGGGGCCACCATGGATACAGCGGACAAACCCAGTTGGGCCCCACTTGGCCTTTCTGGCCGGGATGTTTCACTTTTTACAGTTTAGCACCCAGACCTGGATTTAACCCTTTAACACCAGAGCTCCAGTGTTTATGTTCTTTGATTTACGGTCTGCTTGCGCCGCTTTTCTCCTTCATAATCTACTGGAATTATCGATTAACGGTTCAGAAGTTACAGTATGTTAAAGATTTTGTGTTTAGCCGTCACTGGCGACACCTCAGGTGTTAAAGGGTTAAAGGTCGTGACTGTCCGTAAAGGATTCCATCAAAACTGTCATTTAGTAACTAAATATTTAGACAAAGTAAAAAGAAAAGACTGATTTTATGTGAATTTGATGCTAGAAAAACAGAGTTTGAGATAAAAAGAAAAAATCGTGAGAAGAAAGTTTGTTGAATAACCCTGTACTCACTTTAAAACTTAGAAAGTTTGCTCAGAATGAAAAATATATATATATATATATATATATAAGAGGAGGAAATTGAGGAAAGGACCTCCAGAAGGAGAGATGGAGAGGAGTATTAAAGGACTGGGTTATCACGAAATGAAAGTAATGAGCAAAAACCCCTTCAGTGTGAGTCTGCGCTCATCCCAGGTGTAGTTTATCAGGCCTGCCGTCCTCCAGGGAGGATGAGGGGTCTTAGTCCTCATTCAGGATTAAATGGCCATGAACACACACACACCTACACTCAGTCGCATGTGGACTAATGACAAGTTCCCTTTCGCTGCCTCTCCAATCAACCAGGAAATGAATTAATCTCACAATTAAAGCATCTGCTAATTCCACCCTGCTTTCTTCATAATGCAAAGAAGCAATCTTTTAATTGTCCTAATTAGAGTAATCGACTAAAAAAAATTATCTTCAGGACTTAAAGTTGGCCCCACAGAGAGGCCTCCAAGTTCATTTAAAAGTTTGGCACAAAGAAGTTCCAGTTCTCCGTGTCGCTTCAGGGGTGATCCTGTTGGACGAGCCGACCACCGGACTGGACAGCATGACGGCCAATCAGATCGTGGTGCTGCTGGCCGAGTTGGCCAAGAGGAACCGCATAGTGCTGGTGACCATTCATCAGCCGCGCTCCGAGCTGTTCCGGGTGAGTTGTCCCTCAAACTGACCAAACGACACAAAAAGGGTTGTTTGACGCTGAAGTTCTGCTCTCAGGTCTTCAGCCGGATAGCGATAATGAGTCGAGGGGAGCTGGTTTTCTGCGGTCAGCCTGGCGAGATGGTGGACTTCTTTAGTGGATGCGGATACGAGTGCCCAGAGTACTGCAACCCGTTTGACATCTTTGGTAAAACATTCACATTTATCTTCTTAAAGTCCCCTATGACATTTTTTATTATTTAAAAAAATGTTCCCAGTAGTGTTTTAATTATGATTATGAAGTTTTTAACCAAAATTCTACAATCTAAATGTCTGAAAAATCAAATTTTCATGTTGATCTGAAGCCTCTGTTTCCAAAATCTCCTCTGAGGGGGCGTGGCTTCTGGAGCTCCGCCCTTGATCTCCCCTGATTATGATAGTTCTGTGTTTCGCTAGCATAAATCTTCACCACTGCTACGTAAAAACGTCCATCAATATGGGTAATCTCCAGCCGTATGGTTCTGATCCGGATGTCAGCTCAGATCTTCATGGACAGAACTTCCTCCAAAATCCTGATTCTTTCTCCTTCCAGTTCACCAAAGACTCTTTTAGCTAATTCTCCAATGTTTATTGACGTTGCTGTGATCAATACATTCAATCATTGGTTTCTCAGAGTTCTTGATAAAATAATCAAAGCTAACATCAAAATGCTCTTTCATTGATTTACAATCCTTTCCAACTGCGGTCAAATGAGCCGCCGTTCACATTTCCGTGGTCACATCAAGAAGCTCCGTGGAGTCTGGTGGAGATAATTTAGAAAAACCAGTTAACCAATGATTCATGTTTTTGGACGGTGGGAGGAAGCGTGCTCAAACTTCTGGTGACGCCCCACAGTCGACTTCACCTCCGTGGACACGCACAGCAGCGAAAGAGAAGCGGCCACGTCCAGCCGCATGCACGAGATCACCGCGTCGTACCGCAGGTCTGCGATCTACCAGAACATGCTGACCGAGATGGAGCAGAGCCTGCAGCAGGCAGACAAGCCCGCCATCCCCTTCAAGAGCAACGACTCGCCCAGCGGTTTGGCCAAGCTCGGCGTGCTGATCCGGTCAGAACACGGAGAACAGTGAAGGTAGTAAAACCGAAATGAACACTAGAACACTAACTCATGTCTTTAGGAGGACCGTGAGAAACCTGTCCAGGAACAGGATGGGCGTGATGATGCGCCTGGTCCAGAACCTGATATACGGCCTGTTTGTGGCCTTCTTCGTGACGCGCCTGGACATCGACGTGGACAAAGGGGCGGTGCAGGACCGCATCGGCATCATCTATCAGAGCGTCGCGGCTTCACCGTACACCGGCATGCTCAACGCCGTCGCTCTCTGTGAGTTCCACCAAACCCAACCTCTGACCTTACAGGTCGTTCTGATGACCTCACCTAAAGAGATACGATCACTTTGTAGAAACACAAAGACTTTACAGCTTTTACAACATTGACTTAATGAGAATAAAATGACCTCAGAGACATAAAATGACCTCACTGTAATTTGATTGGGCTATCTTCTTCAATTAAACCATTTATTGGCTTTGTTTGAAAGTGTATGACACAATTTTATTAGTTTATCGGTTTGTTTTTCCATTGGATGAAAGAGATCTACAATCGTGGTTCTCTGGTCTTAGCTAAAATGAGTAAATTAAACTAAAATGGATGTGGGCACCACATCAAATTAGATATTATTCAATGAATTTTTGAAGAAAAATAAGTTACGTTTGTGTAAAAGCTAAACTTATTCCCCTGTGTGGTAGTTTAAAGGAAGAGACTATTAGTACAGAAAGTGAATTTATAACAAAGACACTGTCATATAGTCCAGATCCAGATGAATTTAGAACAAGAGTCTGTATCACTCAGGCCGGTCCACCATTTTCTTAAGGTCTCCATGTACCAACAGAGAAGTGAACTGACCTGAAAGACGACATTTGCAGAAAGTTTAAGAATATCAGAAATATTTCAATCAGATTATCTTTGCTTATGTCAGATTTATAGTCATGTAGACAAAGTAAATGCTTCTTATTTTGTTTCTTACGGGCTCCATGGTAGAGTACAGTAGTAGGGCTGGGAATCATCAGGTACCTCAGGATACGATACGATACATGCCTCACGATGTTGATGATATCGCGATAATTGGTAAAAATGATCTCTAATAACTCAGATTATAAAGAAGAACACATATTTTTAAGGAAAATATACCCCCATTTATTTTTTAGCTTGAACACAATAGTAAACATGAACAGCAGTGCTTCTAATTAGTGCAAAATTGTTGTAAACAACAGCAGAAAAAATTTAATAATTCAAGTAGTTGTGATAAATATCGCGATATATCGATATTTTGGCACACCCTTACTGGTTAGAACTCTTGCCTTATAGCTGGTTGAGATCCTTCCTGTGTGGAGTTTAATGTTCTCCTCGTGCGTATGTGTGTTTTCTTCAGCCACTGTATACACTTTAGGTTTATTGTTGATTCATAATTTGCATTCACACCACCCTAAAACCGTACGTTCAAGATCCTCTTCTGATGAAGTTTCTATGCAACAATCAACAACCATTTTCAGGCTCTCTATTGTGGCCATTGAACACGTATTTCAAGCTAAAGCAGTTAGAACTTTGACCAATTAGGGACTCGGTTTATCTGGTGAACCTAAATGAAATGTTTGTGTTTGTTTTATAAATAAGGATAAACCAATTCTATTCTCCTGACATGATAGTTATCCATATACGCCATTGCAAGCAAAGATGCCGTTTCTGTTTTGTGCACAAATTGTGACATTTGCGTCGCTTCAACATTTCACACCAAGCAACTTCCAACTGTAGGTACCGGACATGGTAGTGGACATTATAAACAAGAAGAAGAAGCCCCTCCCTGCTCGTTTAGTGTGAACACCATGGAATAAACATGTGTTCAAGAATATCTATTCAGCGCGTTTTCAAATGGGCATCACATGCCTGGTACCAGATACATATATATATATATACTATATATTTAATTTTGATTGGAAATTATTAAATATTATTTACAAAGAGCATTTAGGAGTTTTTATCTCAAAATTATGACTTTTGTTCTCGCTTTAGTTGCATCAATAGTTTGATGTCACCCAGGAAAAATGCAAACTTAGAGAAAAGTGTTCATGGTGTGTTGGAACGATTAGAAAATAAACATCAGAAAAAAAATCAAATCTTCACACACTACACGAAAACAGAATAGATTTCTGCAAAATAACAAAGGTCGATTTATTCTCAGTGCACCATTTATAGGGAGACACCATAATTACAGTTTGACGACCGTAGTTTGCCCACCCCTGTTTTAGATGCACATTTCAGCCAAACCTGACGAGAATAAAACGAGACGGAGGACTCTTGCTAATAATAGTTTGTTCTGCTGTTTCTGCAAGATTGAAAGATGTTTCAATGAGATAAAACCTTTAATAACCTTTCAGAGTGTGTTTGAAATAGTCAACACACCCAGTTTACGGTTCAAACGAGTTCAACTAAACTCAATATAAGGTTTATTTCTTACGAGCTGCGAGAACTTTAAAACAATAAATGTTAACTAATGAAATGACTGCTGCATGTGTAGTTTTAGGGGACTTTTAATTTAAAGTGTAACAAATAGTCATGCATGTGGCTGATAACTTCTTCTTTATTTTAATTGAGATAAAAAAAAACTTGTAAAAATATCAGATAACGTGCTTTCCTAGAACAAACATTTCCATTTCACCTCATGCCAGATGTTGAGATTGTGCCGATGCTTTTCCCTCTGAATCAGCTGACTCTAACATCCAGCCTAAGTGTTCTCAGATAGCAGAGATAAGGGAAGTAATAAGACAATTTGCTGAGCAGAAGTCCCGATCTCGGAGTACCCAAACAGCCGGAGGAAGTTTCTTTCTTAACCTTGAATCTGCCAGATAAGGACTGATAAGATACTACTGTGTGCCACATTTCACCTTTCACAGACGTGGGTTGGACGGACGCTCGCGGCCGTGTTGGAACGAGCCTTCGGAATCCTTTATGTCTTTATTGAAGTTTTTTTAAAGTCTCTAAACTCTGCCACAGTTCCAGCTCTGCGCGCCATCAGCGATCAGGAGAGTCAGGATGGCCTTTACAGTAAATGGCAAATGTTCCTGGCCTACATCGTCCACATCCTGCCCTTCAGCGTCCTGAGCATCGTCATCTTTACCTCTTTTCTTTACTGGTGTGTAGGAAGTAAAACCGAACCAACAATGTGACGGTACAGATGTTTCATTCTTGTCTTGTTATTTCTCTCTCAGGGTTGTGGGAATGCACCCAGAAACGTTGAGATTCTTGTGTTTCACTGCGGTTGTCCTTGTACCGCATATTATAGGTGAGCGGAGAAGCAGAAGGGTGAAGAGATGTTCCTTTAGCTTCTCCATGAGACACACACACCATCAAATCTGACAAATAATATTTTGTGTAATTGTGTTACTTTAAAATCAGCAGCAGCTGAAGGTTTGAGAAGAACCCTGAAGAATCCATGGGGTCTAATTTGGCAGATCTTTTCATTTGTTTACATTTTATTTATATTTATTTATTTTGAGTTTTCTAATGGCTGCTCTATAAAATTACGAAAAGAATCTTTGAGTGAAATTAACTTCAACTCTGGACAACCCTCGAGGTCAAAGTTGGCCACTTTTGATTTGATTTGATTTTTTTCTATTTTTATTTTTTTATTTCATGTATGTTTTTTTACTTTTTCAATTTAATTTATTTGAACGTTTAATTATTTTACATTTTATTTTTTATTGTTTCTATTTATTTCTTTTTAAAATTGTCTTTATTGTTTTTACTTTTTTCATTTTTTTAAATTTTATTTATTTACTTCCAAGTTTTTTCCATTTTATGTATTTAATTATTTTTTCTGTTTTATTTACCTATTTTGTTATATATGTTCTTTTTTATTTTGTTTTAATCTATTTTTCTTTTTTAATTGCATGTTTTATTTCTTAAATTTTATGTATTCATTTTTATTTATTTTTTCTGTTTTATTTTTTATTTACTTTTTTATTTAATGTATGTATTTCCAATTTTCTGTTTTATTTATTTCAGTTTTTTTATTTTATGTAATTCTTATATTATGTTTTATTTATTTCATTCATTTTTACATTTTATTTTATTTATTTCAACGTTTATTTTTTCAATTTAATTTATTTACATCTATTTTCCAATGTCCTTTATTTTTTATATTTTTTTTATTTGATGTTTTTATTTTTTATTCATCTGTTTTATTTTTTGTTTTTTTGTTTATTTAAATTATTATTTTGAATTTTATTTCTTTCTATTATTTTTCTAGATTTTTTATTGGGCTGCGATTAATTGCTGCTACCCAAAATGAACAAACAAATCAACAAAGTAAACTTTAAAATCCCAGAATACATCTGATCTTCTCCAGAGTTTGATTTAAATATTTGATGTCCTCAGGAGAGCTGCTGACGGTGGTTCTGTTGGGAGTGGTTCAAGACCCCAACATGGTCAACACTGGCGTGGCTTTACTAAACATCGCAGGAATCTTAGTGGGATCCGGCTTCCTCAGGTTAGAAACTCTTTATGTTTTTAGTAACTTCTCTTGTTTTCATTCCTGCATAAATAACCTGACCTGCAGGTTTCAGGTGTTTTCCTGAGCAGGTAAAAACCTCCTGGGTGGTTTTTCTCCACAGGAGCATCCAGCAGATGCCGGTAGTCTTCCAGTGGCTCAGTTACCTGACCTTCCAGAAGTACAGCTGTGAGCTGCTCATAGTCACTGAATTCCACGACCTTCAGTTTACATGCAGTAAGAACGCTTTCATCTCCAGTGAGAAGAAACCTGAGAAAACACGAAACTGAAGCAGTAAAGACTCCCTCTCTGGTGTTTCTGCAGACACTTCGAAGCCCTTACCAGGAGCGTGTCTGGTCACCAGCGGGGATCAGATCATCGATGAGGGTTATCCTGGAGCTCTGCAGCGATACTCCACAGACTTTGTACTTCTTTACTCCTTCCTTCCTGCTCTGGTTCTGCTGGGCGTTATCAGCTTTAAAATACGGGACAAACTTGTGCGTCACTGAAACCGTTTGGGTTTAAACCAAACAGAAATGAAATAAAGTTCTCTTAAACACATTTACAGACAGATTAAGTAACCAAAATGAATCTATAATTCTGCAGGAAGGAGTTTGTATTTCAGTCTCAGTTTGATTCGATGTAATAAAGATGTAAATTTAAACAATTTTAAACTCAAAATAATAGAAAAGTAATTCAGTAAAGTCAACAAAAACAAAGTAAGTTGAATATTCCGTTTAATTATTCAAAAATATACCAAATTACAAAACAATATAAGGACAGTAACCAAACATAATCTAAGTGAGTAAAGCAAAAATTCAAACCTAAATACAAAAAAAAAGATTTTATGAAATTCCATATATGAAATTTTTACATCAAATTCCCTAAAAACATCTGGAATCTTAAATATATTTGTATTTAAATTTATCCAAACTTTTCTTTAAAAAAAATTAACTTATCAAGAGTAAATAGTTTTGAAAAAGCTTTTGTGGAATGATAAATAAAGCATTCAGTTTGATTTTTATTGTGACAGAACGTTTAATGAATTCTCTTTGTAAAATAGAGAAAAAAAATTAACTTTGAATACTTTAGCAAGAATAAACTGTACTATTTTGTCAAGTAAACAAAACATTTTCTGTAAAAATTGTAAACTTTTATAGCTTTTAAATATTTAGTGAAATGTAGTTTTCATACAATAAATATCCTGATGTTTTTGGTGATTTTTTTTTTTTTTCAGTAATTCAAACATTTTATTAAAACAAGGACTAAATGTATTCTGAATATAAATGACAGTTATTGAGTAATAAACTTATGTCTCCAGCTCCAGGCCTTTCCATGACTTTGCAGCGTTCTTTTTGTACTGCTCCAACTCCTGAAAGAAAAGAAAAATATAAATACAACATTACTTTTTTTAATCACAACTGAAATTAAGTGTTTTCAATTTTATTTACTGTAGCATAAAATTTATTTTTAAATAAATACAACTTTTTTTAAGTTTTAACTAAAGTTAGAGCATTTTTGAGTACTTCAGCCTCAGCAAATATAAGATATATGAGCAAAAACAATTAAAAATGACACAGCAGACAGTTAATTTGAAGGAATACATGATCCATCATTTAATAATGAAGTTTTTCTGAGATTTGATTACTTCTCAATCCCATCATGAAGCGTCTGTCCACAGAGTCGGGCTCTCCACATCTTCACGCGTCACAGATAACAGTTGGATCTGTGACACTGAAAGGTTACTGCAGTTCATCTGCTTTGGAGTTTATTATCACGGAATATAATTCACCTTGATAAGGAGATTGCCACAGAAACAGCGTTCCATGCAGGTTACTGCAGGACAAAGGGTTACTTTAGAGCATTAACAGGGTAAACTACAGTAAAGGTGAAGTAAAACAGAAAGTAGACGAGAAAAATATGAAAAGTTCCTCCTCTGGGAGCGTCTGCTTCTCACAGGAGCGTGGAGGACGTCTGTTTGCTCTTATGTCAACTCAAATATTTGAAGGGGGGCTGCAGTTCATTGGGTTGAGCGGTCACCAATTAAAAATTGAATTAAGGGTTTAATTTTGCATCTAAAAATGAATTCCACCTTGTCCTATACTGTATGAAACCTGTGAATTGCTTCGGATTTTTGTTTTGTTTGCTGTGTGGAAATCTGTAGTATGTCGCCCCCTAGAGGCAGCAGCAGAAAACAACTTCAGAAGTGTCTAAATGTTTTTCTGTCATATTTTTAAAATAAAAAGAATAGATTAAATTGGCTTCTTTTTTATTAAATCTGTTTCTAGAAAGTGTATATTTTTAAAAGTTTCACTAAATATGTTAATTTTTCTATCAAAACTCATATTTTTGATAGAGAAAAAACAAGTCCTTGTTTATAATGTTTCTGTTTCTTCTTGTGAATACAGATTTTCTCTAAACATACTAAAGTAACTAATACTTTTAACAATATTTTCTAATTCTGAATTCATTCATTAACTTGGAAATTTTCATAACCAATATGGAATTTTCCCCCAAATGAGGCATTGTGGATCAAACCCTTTTCCTTTAAATTATTTTCTCTTGAGCATTTTGAAATCATTTTTAAATATGAAGTAAGGAACAAGCTCTGATTAAGAAAAATAATTTAAAAATAAATAAACCACCAATTCATGAAATGTCTCCTGAGAATTATTGTTTTTTACCATCACCTTAAAAAAATAAAAATAACTTTTTAAACACAGCTTTTTTAACAAAATATTCCGTTTATGAATGTACCAAGGAATACTTTGCATTGGCTTCTAGGGCAAAATTCAAGGACAAAAAAGGAGATAAGAAAATAGGATTTTCTGATAGGCGCTTATTTGCTGCCACCCTGCCAACTTGGAAGTCAATAAACAAACACGCTTTAGTTGTACAATCTGACTTCAGTCTTTATCTGCTTTGTGCTGTGTTTTTTTTAAATATGAGATTTGAGGCTCAGTAGAAGCTGGTTCTATTCTGAAGGTGTGTTACCTGGTCTTTCTGGGCTCTCATGGCATCAATCTGAGGTTCGCTGTACTGAGGGTCTTTAGACGGGTCCTTCAGCTCCTTCTGCTCACCGGCGTTCTATCAAGACAAACTGTCTCAGAAAACTCACCAGAGATGAAGGATTTACACTATTTCATGAGGAAAAATGTGATTAAATAAGAAGACCATTAGAAAAGCAGAAGTACCTGGTGGGGAAAGACGTGTTCGTACACTTTCCTCCAGAGGTCTTTGGGGTTTTTAGCGTGCAAAGATGTAATGTCCACATCCGTAACAGAGGGCGGGCCTATATCCAATGACAACGTAACGCAAACACAATTTTTTCCTACTGGCAACAAATGTCCCCAAAAAGCTCAAAATCAACTTCTTGATACCAAAATGACTTAAATGCAGTACTCGGTGTGGCCACTAAGGGGAGCTGTGCTCACCGATTTGGCTGAAGGAATCTGAGCCTGTAGGAATGATGAGAGTTTTACTGAAGTCGGAGGACAAAGTTTTCCTATGTGTAAAAAAAAATAAAAAGAAAACACATAATTAGGAAAATACACAAGACAAAAGAATACTTAAAAGTATTTATTGTGTTTTGATTAACTATAAAATAATTAAAAAGACTACATTTGAAGGATTTAAAGATGCACAGTTGCAAGTTGTTGGTTTTAATATAATTTAAAAGCATATTTAAAATAACTTAGATGAAAAAAAAATTCATATAATTTCTAGAAACGATTCGATTCAGAAGAGCCTTGATCGATTTTATTTTTGTCCCGATTCTTTCAATTATTCAGTTCAATTTTCAGTCTACACATTTATACACATTTGTGTAGAAATACAGTAATCATCTATTAAATGATTTGAATATATTTATATTAATCTGATACAATTCACAAACTGTAAAATGTATTAGTAAAATATTGATATTGTTAATATCATAAAGTGTTACATAGATTCTCCAAAGGAGAATTTCTAACAAAAATATTCAGATCATTAACATTGTAAACATTGTTCTGCTTCTCCTGGAGGGCGTTTCAGTTTGGCCACTAGGTGGCGATCGCGCTATAGAAGTACACCTAATTCAAGAAGAAGAAGAAAGTATGAGGAAAAAGCGATAATTTTTGGACTAAATTCATGCCTGTTAGTTTATAAACATGTTCATTTAGTCAACAATGTATGTTTAGGTCGACTGAGTGTTAGCATTAGCTGTCCTATGGGAAATTCCATTAAACATTAGCATCAAGATAGCAGACTTTAGCTTTATATGCTAAATTGATTTATATTTTTTATTAATTGATTATAGAGCATAAAAATTAATATGATTAATTGATTCTATTAATCCATCCCTAAAAAAACATGTAAACAAATGAAATATAAACAGTAATTTCTGCTATCTTATGCACTATAGTGATATTAGCCTCACCCTCTGTCAAGACCGAATGCCAGATGAGAAAAAAAGCTCTTGGTTTTTGACATGAGACTTTCAGACTTGATGCTAGTGAACTACAAAAAAGAAATAAAAAAAAAACACCATTATTTTTGGTCAAAACAGAGAAAATTAAAAAAGCACATTTTAAAAATATATTTTTCAAAACTCATCCATGTATTTTAACTTAAAAACTGCAATAAACACAGATCCCTAAAAAGGTCAACTTACAACGAGAGAGGCGGCATAATAGTGTGCGATAAACCGCAGTGTTTTACTGACCACCTTCTTCTTCTCTGAATCAAATTCCTGCAGAAACATTCGGAAGATAAAAACCCATTTTAGCAACTTCTAAGTTTATAAAATTAAAAAATATACACATCTTAAATGGTAATAGAACACTGATCAATGCTGCAGTGAGACAAAAACATGTTTTTACCTGAAAAAGGTCATATTTACTACCGATAATAAGAAGAGGAACAGGAAATGGACTGATTAGCTCCCTGTCCTGTTGATCAAAAGAAAATATATTTGATCTAATGAGATATTGTAATTTGAAGAACATTGTAAATGAACGGCTGCATCAGGGGTCTGCAACCTGGGGCTCTTCTACCCCTCCTATGCTGCTCTCTGATTGAAGAAAAATACAAAGCTTTTAGTTTGAAAAAGTAACTGTAAAATAAAGTTAAAAAAAAGTAAAATAATTTATCACTCTGCGAGCTTCCAAAGCATAGTAGACATAGTGGTTCGATAATCGAGAACTAAACATTTTGAGAAATTCCAGTGTTTTAAGGGTGCCTCATGGTTAAAAAAAATACAGTTATTAGCTGTTTTAATTTTAGAAAATTAGATTTATGAATTTCTGGCTAAGAAGCCCCACAAATGTTTAAAAATATATGTTTTTTTTTTTCATTTCTGACATTAAACTACCTACCACTAGATTTGCTCCATTGAGATGATCCTATGTGACACAGGAAGTCTTTTATTTTGAAAGGAAGTGTTGTGAACTTCTGTTTAAAGTTATGAATTGTTTCATAATTATTTTCTCTTAAAGTTTGTTTTATTTATGCCAAAAAAAAGTTTATCTATATTTCTCATAAAACAACAATAACATAAAAACAAAGTCTTATTTTCTTAAGGATGTGTGGTTCTTACTGGGTTTTGGTCAGTGAGAAATCGACCCAAATTGCTCTTTAAGTGTTAAAGATTGCAGACCCCTGAGCTACACAAACATCTTGTGACTTTAACTTCAGTCTTACTGGATAGTCTTTAGGTAAAACTCGTGCAGCTGGACGGACTGGATTTTTGGCTCCAGGTTTTGTTTTTTGCGATTGGGAAAAGACTTTTTCCACCTGGGTTTGTGCGGCCTGCAGCAGCTTCTCCGAAGTCACCCAAAGATCGTTGGGCTTAGACAAATCCAGGACGAGGATGACAGAAAGGGAACTTGAAAAGAAAAATTTGTTAAGGTACAAGAAGTAGAAAAATGTCTGCAGTGGAAGCATTTTGCTAATTCTCTAATATTCCTTAAAGCAACAGTGGAAGGCTTAGGCGACATACCCAACACTGACAGGAGTGATGGGAATCTGAACTAGATCTGACAGAGAGGTCCCCCCACCCAGCTCCCACAGGTGGGCGATGTCTTTAGGCTAAAAAGAAAAGAAAAAAACCAACACATCACCCAACGTTTGACCAAATTTCATTATATTCTGGACTTCATTTACTGAACTAAAGAATTAAATGAAAGTATAGAAACAATAATTATGTAGAAGCTGGTAACTATTAGCATAATGTTGTAATAACAGAAGTGACCAATTGAGTAAATTTGCAATTTGAATTGTTGAATTAATTTTTTTCTAAAATTGTATTTATTTTTTGTGTTTTTTATAAACTATTTAAGTTTTCAGACAAATTTGGTGAACACTTGGAGTGCCCTAAAGAGGCTGGATGTTGTGTGATCGCCGTGGTAACTCTTACTGTGTTGTGTCCTCGAGCTCGTCTGCCAAAGGTGTACTCCAGGGCCAGAGTTGGTTTAGGTGGTTCGTCCCTACGGACAGAGCAAGCATTTAATAAAACATTCAAAATATTATACTCAATCTGAATTATAGTAAAAAAAAAAACATTGAATCAAATTTAATTTACATTAATTATGTAAAACAGCCAATTAAATTCATTAATCTGTTATATTTTAAATAACCTTCTTGTACTTTTTTGGCATAAAATTAGTTTTGATTATTTTCTAATTTAAAGAAATGAGAAGAATAATTTAAACAAATGATTTGAACAGATTTTCTCCAAACAAACTCATTAGTTTTGCCAAACTTGTTTTGAAAATTTGTTTTAGAAAGAACATTATGATGAATAAAAAGACATGTAGCTAAATAGAGTTTAACCGAGGGTTGAGGC
Source organism: Oryzias melastigma (assembly GCF_002922805.2). Classification (NCBI taxonomy): domain Eukaryota; kingdom Metazoa; phylum Chordata; class Actinopteri; order Beloniformes; family Adrianichthyidae; genus Oryzias; species Oryzias melastigma. Next base: position 2,894,898 of record NC_050526.1, read on the forward strand.
AAACTGTGATTTAAATTTGATTGAACTTGGTGTTTGTGAACATATTAAGTCAAATAAATACATAAAAAAAGAAAACTTGGGATCACTGAAGCTGTGTTTGTGTTTCTTCTAGGGATGTATTGATTATTTGATTAATTATTTGCACTCAAAAGATCTAACCGGATTAACCTGTCTGAGACAAGTTGTTATACCATAAAAAATATTTTGAAAATGAAGTAAATCAATTATAATGGATCTTGGAAAACATCATTTTGATTGAGACATAGGTTTATTTTACTATAACCTAAACATGGCCAACACGGTGATGGCAAGAAAAAGTGATCAACCATCAATACAGTTCAATGTGTGGAAACACTCTGACCTTTTGGCTAAACAATTTTAAGTCAGTGAATCAGTTTGTTCAAAATAAAACAATATTAACTATAAATCAGAGCATGAACCTAAAATGATTATATGAATTGAATCATTCAAATAAATGGTTACATCCTTATCTTCTAAGTCTTTAGGTTTGTTTTCTGCCTCAACATGTTGATTGACCTTTCAATTATCTCTTTATCTGTAATTAATTTAACTTCAGCATCAAATATCTTGAGATCAAAGGTGACAAATCATAATCATACCAACCTTTCTAAACATCTGAGCAGAATTGACGTTTTACCCTAGAAAAGAGGTTGTAAGCTTACTATATGACATTAAATGGCACTTTAAATTAAATATCATTTGTATTTAAAGTAATTTTGTTCTATTAAAGTTGGCAGGAAGTCTATCAAACCCCGGCTTTGCTGCCCATCAGGAACACGGTCCTCTCGCTGACCGTCTCCTCTTCGCTCTCCTGCTGCTGGACCTCCGCGGCGGCCAGCTCCCATAACGAGTCCGAGCTGACGAACAGAGCGACGATACACACGTCAGTTTAACAGTAACACTCCGGGGATTCTGATAAATATTTTATATATTTCTAAAAACGTCTACTCACGTTATTTTTGGCATGAAGATGGGGTTTGGGCGAAAATGCTAGCAAAACACGAAGGCTTCAAACGTTGCCAGAGCAACGGCGCGAAGTGATGACGTAATCATACTGCGGTTCAAGTAAAAGGCAAACAAACTCACACATAAAGAAGCAAAAAATAGTTTTTCGTTTATATTTAGAATAATTTTGAGGCTGAATATTTCGTATATTAAATGATAGTATTATTTTCTCAAAAAGTCAACGTTAAACATGTTCTGCAGTGTACTAATCATAGTATTTGAGATCATTTTCTAGGATTTTAAATGTTTTGCAACCAAATCTTATCACGAATAACTTAAAAAAGAAAAGAAAAAAACAAAACTTATTTGTTGCTTATATCACAACATCCAGAGATCTTGATTAGTATTTTTTAAATTGTATGTTTCTTTTTTCTTTTAATGTGTTACTGTAAAAACACATATATATAAATTAAGTATAAATAAAGCTTATGGGAAATTGTTTATTTACTGAAAGTTAATATGAGCGCAAATTATCTTTATAATCCCAACAATCCTTAAACAGCTGTATAGATGCAACATTTTCTCTTTAGCAAATTAATCAAGTAAAAATGGATATATGTCTTTGAAAGATGTTGCACCTGTCAAATATTGGCATTTCTCAAGCACTTAAAAGGAAAAAAGCAAAACACTGCATTCACAACACAATTTATTTTCTTCAGCATTAGCTAGAATTCTGTATATGTATTAAGCTATTTTTAAATATATTGTTTGACATTAAAGCAGTGAGACTTAAGGAATGCACTTGTTGTGTTACTTATGCTATTTTAAAAATATTTTTGATTTGATGTTTCCTGCTTATAAAAAAGAAGAAAAACAGCCTTCGTCTTAACATTTAAAACTTTATTTCCAAAATTTCTATACAACATATGAATGTTTTGCTTTTAACACTTCTTAAAAAAAGAGTCACACAAGCACGTTTTGTAGTTTTTACTTTGGAATTAAGTTAAAAACGTTCCCAGATTACATTGGAGAGAAAGCAAATGAAGTGTTTTTGATGAGGAAATGGTCTCAAGTTAAAATCAGTAGTTAGACTAAACACATAGAGTCATTTTCTCTGAATACAAATCAGATTTCTCTTGCAGCGATCATTCCATTGGCTTTGTCAACAAGATCTTGTTCATTTGAGCCCAATAAACTGCAGGGAAAAAAAACAGTCTCATGGCTGGCACAATATGGTGCAGAAAAAAAAAAAGGTCCGTCAAGACTTTGTCCTGGGTTCATCAGAATATGGAACATTTTCCAGCAGTAGACCTTCTCGCGGTCGCAGCACTATAAGATACAAAACAGTGAACAAAAAACATGGCATTTATATGAAACATTCTTTATAAGGAAACAATGAATTGTAACTTTTTTTTTCAAAATCTAGACGTTTTTTTGAACAAGTGACATTCTTATAAAAAAACTAGCTAAACCATAATAACTCACAAAGACGTTGCTCTCCAATATGCTCCACTTGTACCACAGATTCTCGAAGAACAATTTCCACATCTGAGCCCATTTTAATCATCTTAAAAAAATAAATAAAAAATATTTTTTATTGTTAAATACAAGTAATAATAATTGTAATAATCAAACAATTAATTTAGAAGTTGATATTCATTTATAACATTTAGAAACATTGAAGAGAAAAGAAGAAATTCAAGAAAGCAATTTTGCTTAAGAAACAATTTAACACTAAAACTACCCAGACAAAAAATACATAAAAAATAGACATAGTACCTTTAGAATGTTTTCTTCTGACGTTTCATTTTTGTTTTTCTTAAACTCTTCATTAATCTTTAACCTGGCAGCTTTCAAGAAAACAACAGTCATGATCACACATTTGTATGGCATGTTACTATAATGATCCATAGGTGTAATCTGGGGAGTAACTCACCTGTTAGTGCCCTTTCATCATCTTTAAATGCAGCCATTCTTGTTCTATGCAGCGCTTTAAATGTGTTTAGAACCTGTAAGCATGAGCAGTCAGCTATAAGGCAGTAACATACTGAAAATCCTGCAATTATCAGCATTCAACCACAAAAATCTGTCTATTTTATATTAAAATATATTTATATCTCATAAAATATCTTATATGTAGCGAAGTTACAAAAATACATTTACAAAATACTCCTCACCTTCAAACGAGTCCCCATCTTGACTTGTACTTCCGAAGGTTCTCGAACTGGCCAATCAGAAGGCACGTAAAAAGGAGGCACGCTTCCAACCAATCAGCGTCCGGCGTGATCCGACACTACTGCGTCTGCGCAGGCCTGGACTCCACTGCGCCAAGATGGCTGACGAAACGGAGAAGGCCCAGACTGCCCGTCCGGGTGGAGACACAATATTTGGGAAAATCGTTCGCAAAGAAATTCCAGTGAACTTACTCTATGAAGATGATCAGGTGCGCGTAACTGTTTGATCATATCGGTGCGCATTTTTATTAGCCACACGTGCAGCGCAGTCACCACTGCTAGCTTTGCTGCTGCAGAAGCTGTCTGGCAGTGGGCTTGCAGGAGTCTGCCAAAAAGTAAATAAACTAGAACGGAAAGCATGCTTGATTATATTTAACTTTAAATCAATGAATGCATTAAATAAAAAACGTATTTTTTGGGCAATTCGGGAGTTGTTGTGGTGGGTGTTACCGTGCACGTGCTGAATAACCGGTGTAGATAAAGTTACACTTATGGCAGATTATACGAGTGTATTTATAATCGACACACAATGACAAAAGCAGATCAATATTGACAAATATCTCTGATTTTGATTATTTTCAATATTTAGCCTTAGTTTTTAAAAATAAATTATTAAATAATAATATAACTTTCATTTTAAAGTCCTGTCTGAACAGATTATTTTCTTTTATTGAAAAAAAAAAACAAGACATGGCTTCACATCATAAACAAATTCTTGTTTTTTCTTAATTACAACAAAAATAAGGGAAGTTTTTAATTTATTATATATTGCTTTTATTGTTGGTTTCTTAAGGAACTTCAGTGATTCTAGGTTTAGATTGAATGCATTTGTAAATATTGTATATGTTAAATTTAGCAAGGCAAAAAATTAGGTCTGTGAAGAAATGCAGCTATAATAAATCTTGTGTCCTTATGCATCACAATGCTATTTTTACAGAATCATGAACATCCTTTACAGATCTTGTATCTCTTTTCTTTCAGTGTGTGGCCTTTCCTGACATTTCTCCTCAAGCTCCCACTCACATCCTGGTAGTTCCAAAAAAGCCAATAGTTCAGCTGTCTGCAGCCGAGGAGGATGATGCTGCAGTAAGTTTGACTGTTCTTCTTCTAAGCGTCATTATTCTGAGATTTGTTTCTGTTGGTGGCCACTAGAGGGAGCTATTTAATCTGGAAGCATTCTATTTAAAGGTCAGAGTCTTCATGTGTTCTCATGTTATTTATCTTCCATTCTCTTTCAGTTGTTAGGCCACATGTTGATAGTTGCAAAGAAGTGTGCTCAGGACGCAGGTCTGACTAAAGGCTACAGGATTGTCATCAACGACGGGCCCGATGGAGGCCAGTCCGTCTACCACATCCACATCCACATCCTGGGTGGACGCATGATGGGATGGCCACCAGGCTAACCTTCATCCTCCTCTGCAGAGCACTTAGTCATGTCAAAGTCTGTTGTCATGTACTATGAAATTTCGACTTTCAACCGTTCATTTGGTGAAACAATGCAAAACAAAAATGAATCAGTTTATTTGGGTTAATAAAGTTTACAACAACAGACTTTTACTTGTCATTCATTTTCTTCAGGTGTGCCTTTAAAAATTAAGATTTGTGTCAGAAAGGATGTCTGGCATAAAACTCTTTAGCTGAGAAGTGAACAACATTTAGGAGTTTAAACAAAGTAATAATCTAATATTAAAATAAAAGTTCTTTTAGGAAGAAAAAAAAAACGCTATAATTTGCTTTTAATGTGAAAATTTCCAATAATGCAATTTAAATCTCATTATTTTGTATCTTTAAGCTGAATTTTAGTTTGAAACTAGATATTTAGCATTACCTGCAGGAATGTTTGTATGAATGTTTTAAGTTGAATGTAGCTGCAAAACATGCTGAAGCTGATAGGTTAAATGCTGAAACTACTAGCTAAAAAGGCAGAAACTGAAAGTCAAATGCTAAAGCTGATATGTGAAAATGCTAAAGCTGAAAGATTGCTAAAATATTAGCTAAGTGTCAAATCAAAAAAAAAAAAAAAAATGGAAAAAAATGTCTAATTTGATCTAAACAGCTAGCATAATGCTAAAATATTAGCTAAACTCCAAATCAGCCTAAAAAATTGGAACTTGTCTGATTTTGCCAAAAAACAGCTAGCATAATGCTAATATATTAGCTAAACTCCAAATTAGTCTTAAAAAATGGAAAAATGTCTAATTTTGCAAAAACAGCTAGCATAATGCTAAAATATTAGCTAAACTCCAAATTAGCCTAAAAAAAATTGGAACTTGTCTGATTTTGCCAAATCAGCTAGCATGATGCTAATATATTAGCTAAACTCCAAATTAGCCTAAAAAAACTGGAGAAATATCTAAATTAGCCAAAAAACAGCTAGCATAATGCTAAGATATTAGCTAAATTCCAAATTAGCCAAAAAAAAAAAACTAGAAATATGTCTAAATTAGCCAAAAACAGCTAGAATGTTCCTAAAATAAAAGTTGTAAATTCAAAATTACTTTAAAACCCAGTGGTTGCTGAACATTTTAAAGTTTGAATGGTGTATCTAACTTAAAGTATGTGGAAGTTCACAAGTTTCAAAGTGCACAAAGTTTTTGAAGGATTTGAGAAATTTCTCATTTATTTCCTATCGGGCATATTTAGCTCAATATTTCAATTCTATAATGTTTATAAATACAGAAAGTACACGCAATAACTTGAGTTTTAGCACACAATTCATACACTATAATATTCAAATGTGAGTTTTAAGGATCTGTATGTTTGTGATGTGAACGTTTGCAAACAAAAAAGCAACAAATTCTCTTGACGACAACTGAAACGGCTCGTTTTATTACCAATAACGTGGATATTCAAATATAAAATGCATTAAAACATCCACAAAACAAAAATAAATAAAATGGTAAAATTTCTTTACAAAAATAGGAAAAACAAATGACAACACTGATCTGATGAAACAAAAAGAAAACATGTACCTAGCATTCACAGGCTTTCCTTAGAAACATGAGACAAAAATATTTAGAGGCTTCATTGACGGAGAATCACTTCAGACGTCTGAAATCAGGCGATAGCATCACCCGACGCAGACCGTTACTTCATTTTCCCCCAGCTTGATGTGCAACATGTTTGTGATAACCTTCATCAATAATGCCCTTACAGAGTGAATACGGGCACTTTGAGGCAAAAGAATAAACGTTGAATGAGAAGGGAACGAACACTTACTCTGGTACCTAAATCCACTAATTTCTAGAAACAAATACACCGTCTTTACGTAGTCTTACTCTAGTCTAGACACAGACTTCTGCAGAGAGGTTAGGAAATAATGTAGGCATCAAAGTTTAAGGGAAAATGGAGATTGGAGCTTCCTCCTGACTGGAAAAGAAGATTAGTATTTACACTGATCAATGAAAACGTATAAAGCGAAGGGTGAAAATAATAAAAAAAAACATTTTTTTTATCAATAAATCTTTTTGTAGGCTGCTTTGTTTCATGGCACCTTCATAAAAATGATTTTTAGCCGTTTTTGTGTACAAAAAAATACAAATCTGCTAAAGCAAATCCCTAAAAAGTTTAAAATTGTCTTATTAAACATTTAGCTTTAACAGTAAAATGAAAAAAAAAAAATAAAAACAGCCAATTAGGAACTTAAAAAATAACGTATAAAACAAAACAAATACAAACATAATTTTTCACTGTAACTTTAAAACTTCTCATGACTCAAAAAGAGATAAAAAGTCCTGTTTTTGGCTCCAAAACATGTTTTCTAGTGAGAAGCATCCCTGTAACCTGTACATGCTACTGCAGCAGGAGCACACAGGAAAAACTAAACATTTCAGGGCTTAAAGCATGTCAGTGGTTCCTTGATGACAGAACATTCTTTGCAGCATATCAATTATTGCAGTGGGTTTAAAATCAAAGCTTATGGTTTGACACTCTTGCATGGGGAGATCAGCTGCTACGGTTTTTCTTAAGGCATGTCCTTAGTGCAGGAAGGGTCCAGACACGTGAAGAAGGCAAAAAGAAGGATAGCAAGCATGAAAGAAGTTATCGTCAGTTTGTTAGGACCTATGGTGGCTGATATGTACAAGAAACAGTCGAGTATTGGAGAGTGACGCAAAGAAGTAATTATACTTGAGTAATAAAACTGTCAGAATGGCCGCTGTATTTTTTAAAAACATTTTTTTTCTTTTTTCAGGCTTGTTAGAAGTTTCCTGTAAAGGTGCTGCTCATTTCTGTGCGATCGCCTCCTCGCCGCTCGGTCGCATGCGGCTGAAGGGCAGTCCTCCGACTCCCGCTAAGCCCAAACCCGCGCAGACGCCTTGTGCGTTCACTTCAGAAGAAGAAGCTGGACCCTTGGAGGAGGCTGCTGAACTCCGAGGTCCACAAGAGATTTCTGGCAGAGGCTCTTTGGCTGGAGGGGCCGATCCCGGGCTGGTGGGGGACGTTTTAGCAGACGTCGGTCTGGTTGGAGTGGTCGGGGTGGTCAGGCCGAGGCTCGCCAGGGCGTCCAAAGTTCCGTCTGGATCTACCATCACGTCGATCACTGAGACGTGGAGAAGATCGGGAAAGTTTAGCGTTTGTGTCACATAAATGGTGCATCCAGACGTCTTTTTCCATTTTTAAGAAGCGGCTCAATACAAACCTTTTTAATGTAGCTTTTAGATAAACTTATCTGGTTATTTATTAAGATAAACAATACTGAAGATACTCTGATCCATGAAAAGAAAATATTTTATATTGTCATTTGCAAACTATGAAGTTTTATTCTTAAGACTTTACATTTTGTTTTCAATTCAATACATTTTGATCTCAAAGATGTGACTTTATTGCATCGTTTTGATCTGTGACGCATGAAAGGCGCTTTTTATGAATAAAGCTTCAGAAGTTGCGTTTCCATTGACTATGAAATTGTACAAATTGGATTTGTGATCATAAATAGAAACACGACAATATTGAAAAAACACATTTATCAAAAAAAAAAAACACGTTTTTGCACTTGGAGGAGGTGGTTTTTTGAAATTTTTCAAAACTGCAATGGAAACACTTTTATTCAAATTGAATGAGTCATGTGATCAATAACTGGACACCACAAGAGGTCCCACAGCATCACGCAGCTCATCAAAAGTTGACCGTGTCATGTGGAATTGTTGGATCCACATGATTTCCCAAAATCTCTTCATAAATCAGACGCCGACGTCTCCTTTGATAGATGATGATGAGCGCCAGTGCCGTAGCAAAAATGTGAATGTATCTGCTGTAAATCTAAAGTATTGTTCACATCAAGCGCCATGTTTTTAAATGACTTATTGCATGAGTTGGTTTGCGTTTATTCGCATAAATGAAAACATGGTAATTAGGAATTTGTGTTTTTTCTACATTTTAATAAATTTTTGTGCATCTGTGTAATGGAAACTTAGCTAATGATTGATAGTTTTTTAAGCAGAGCAGCAGTCGTTCATTAGAAAGTTGCCACAGAGTTGTGCAACCCCGCCTCTCTTCCCCTCCCCATAATGAGAGCCTGTTTCCTGCCCAGCAAATCAAACTGCGTTTTTTTTTTTGCTCCTGATTCACAACAATTGAATAAAGAAATACTCAAAAATGAAACTTTGAGCTGAATTTTCTTTACATATGTACTCAATCATCAAAAATAGAACATGTTAAAAAGACAGTTTTGATCAGCTAACCAATCACTTCAGCTAATATTTGTATATTAGTGCGTCCTCTGCTTACCTTGGAGTTGCTTCTCTACTCTTTTCAGCTCAAGGAAAATGGAGGAGATTTCCTGAAGAAACAAGAAAAAATAATGATGAAAAATCCAAGATTTTTTTGGACATTTGTTCAAGAATCTTTCGAAGGTTCACTACCTTGTTTGAGGTTTTAAGAAGTGGTACGTCACTTTCTGATTTCAGCTTACTCTCAATTTCTTCCCAGTTTCTGTCCTTATCCTTGAACAAAATCCTGGAGCAAGAAAACAGGATTTATGGATCACTTTTAAAAATAATTATAGTTTAGGGGATTGTAAAATCACTTTTTGTGTACTCACCTGATCTTTCCTGCTGTTTTGTCGACAGAGTGTCTGATCTTGGTTGAGAGCTGAGACACTGAATGTATGAGTAAGCTGTCCAACACCGCCTGAACACGACCAGAGAGAAATGATGTCAGATGGAAATCTAGTGGCACATCCTGAAAATTCTCATGGATTGGCCGCCTCACCTCCTCTCGATTCCAGGTGCGTCTCCTTAAGGCTCGGGGCTCTGCGCTGTCAGGAGCTTGCGGCCGATGCTCCACGGGTTTACCGTTGATCTCTGGCGCCTTCTTGGTGGAAATAACAGGTGGGATCTTCCTGAAGTTCAGACTCTCATCGAATACTCGATCCACCAGCTGATTGAAGACAAAAAGAGGATTAAACGACAAATGGATTTCATGTCATGAGAGGGCGGAGCATTCTGAAAAGCAAAGTTAAATGTAAAATGTAAAGCCAACTTAAAAGATAAAAGCGTACCAGATGTAATGGATGAATAGCTCTCGTAGCAAATAAAATTTTTCAAGCAGCGGAGTAGGAGGAATGATGAGATGAAGCAATGAGGCCGTGATAGAGGAAGAAAAATCGGGCACCTTCTTCATGCTCTCCTGTATGTCCGGCTGCACAGCACGTGCTGGGCCTACCTCTTCCCGGGTGTCGATGGCCGATCCCGGCGTGGTGGCCGCCGTGCTGACAGTGGTGCTGGGCGCCGTGCCAGACGAGCTGACCGAGTCAATCTCGCCTGCCACATCGTGGATCTCGCGGGCCAGGACAGCCAAGTCTTTAGCCAAGTCCTGGCTGATCCTGCGCACACAGGGGAATAACCTGTTAACCACCAGATAAAGTTCTTTAGACTCAGGACAATCACAAACGAACATGGTGGATGAAGGCGTCTATACCTGGCTATTTCCTCGCTGTGTGCCGTCCAGTCCCTGATGTACTCCTCCTGCTCCTTCATGCGGTACTTGATCCCCGCTCCGCCGGTTGCGGATGCCACTGCGCCCGAGCTGGTGGTGGAGCCGAGTCTGGAGCTGCGGTGAGGTACCAGGTGATGGGGCCGCGAGTGGGGTCGAGGTCCGTGCTTGGGGGAATTTCTGCTGGATCCAAACTCTTCCTCGGAGGTGGAGCCGTACTCCGGGGGCAAACGCCTCCACCGACTGCTGCTGGACACTGATTGGAGGAACACGAAAGAAAATATTTGAGTAAACGCTTTTACAAATTCAGGTAATAGTAATAAATGGGTTAGCACATGTGAGGTTATGCAAATTAGGCAGCCACTACAGCAGAGCAGTCATTGATTCTGCAAAGTGTCCCCCTTCAAACAAGATCTGTAATGTAAGAACCTCATGCTACGGTCACAAATACAAATGTTTCTGCGCAGCAGGGAGGCATCGGCAGAATCTTCAAGATTTCATCCCACCTCCCAATTTTAGAAAATCATTGGTGTGGTCATAAATGTAGACGGCAACACTCAGGCATCGGGGATGTCTCGATAGGAAAATATCAGCTGGACGATAGCAGCAGTTCTGACTGGACGATGGCCGTCCACATCAAGTGCCACCAGCTGTCTGGTAGCCCGGGGTTATGAAAAGGTGGACCGGTCATGCAACTCAGATTATATTTTTGTCAATTCACTAATTTTTAGACAACATGCCGTCCAAGACTGCACATTGATCTTTCTTCTTCATATTCTTCTTAGCATCAACCGGAATTTGTCAATACGTAGGTTTTGAAATTGCTGTGAAGCTATCGATGCCATCATGAGTTTGATGCATCATCAATGCTGTCTCCCCATTTGAACCCATGGTGGCCAGGACAGCCAGATTGATGTCTGAACATTGATGTCCCCAGATCATGTCAACAGCCCTGGCAAACAGACGGTGGCAGTGGGGTGGCTGGAGGGTGGCAGAAGGACGGCAGCACTGAGGCAGGAAGGTGGCAGTAGGACGGCAGCATGGGGGCAGGGAGGTGACAGTAGGATGGCAGCATGGAGGCAGGGAGGTGACAGTAGGATGACAGCATGGGGGCAGGGAGGTGACAGTAGGATGGCAGCATGGGGGCACGGAGGTGACAGTAGGATGGCAGCATGGGGGCAGGGAGGTGACAGTAGGATGGAAGCATGGGGGCAGGGAGGTGACAGTAGGATGACAGCATGGGGGCAGGGAGGTGGCAGTCTGAAATCGACTGATCATCATCAGACATTTTAGGGGACCTTGGAGACCCCTATATCAGTCAATTATGGTTCTTTTCTTCTTTTTTGTGATATTTGCATCTTAAATTTAAGAAGAATTAGCTTGTTTGACCATTCATGTGAACGTGTGAACAAAAAAACGTTTCTGAGCCATTTGTTCATGCTAACGATACATTTGGTTCTTCTACGCGAGTTTCTAAATTTGTTTTTTAAATAAATAGTATAACTGTGTATGGAAGTAGTATGCAATTTGCTTTGTGCGCTGCATATATATTCTTGTGTGCTGAGAATGTGCCAGCAGTGCGCGATTGTGCAAGGAAGGAGGAAAATTTGCCCTGGGCTACCGGTTGGCCAGACAGCCGCCGTCTACATTCATGACCACATCAACGATTTTCAGACAATTTGGGTGGCAGCAGCTATTTGTAATGATTCTGTCAATGCCGTCCCCGCAGATGTATATGTGACCATAGCTTTATCGATGTCATAAAATCGTCTGTTCACCGTAATATTTTTACTTCTTGTTAAAACTTTTGGCTCCAAGTGAGGTGTGTAAAAATGCCTGATTATAAATCCTGCCATGTTGCCACCTGCCAAATTTGCTGAAAAACTTAAAATTTAGGTTTATATGCAGTAAATGCAAGTTGGGACATGTGACTGTAATCTTAACTGTAACAGACATGATGTAAAAAAAAAAAAAGAATCTAGGTGCTTAAGCAGAAGCCGTCAATATAGGTAACAAGAGAAAGGAGGGAGGAAAAGGTCTGTGAGGGCAGAACTCACTTGTTTGTAGAAGTTGAATACTATTTTCTGCACATTATATAAATAAATAATAAAAAAATCAGTCCACAGGATTTCCTGGATTCTTTTCTTTCACTTTTATATCTCGTAAAGTGTTTCTATGATGAACATTACAGACAAAAATCAGCTCTGTAAGTGCAGAACCATTCATTCATTCATTCATCTTCCAGACCGCTTCCTCCCTTTCGGGGTCGCGGGGGTGCCGGAGCCTATCCCGGCCACTGAAGGGCGAAGGCGGGGTACACCCTGGACAGGTCGCCAGTCTGTCGCAGGGCAGTGCAGAACCAGTGACTGACAATTACTTTTTTGCCCCACCGAGTGTTTAACCTTCATTTCAGAAGCTTGCAAATCAATGATGTGAATGTGAACTTTAGGCAGCATATTGAAGTTAATGGGATTTATTTTATTTTCTTCTCAATTATGATAAAAATTAACATTCATGGGATGTTGTGGAACTCACCTGCCAAACAAAAACCTAAGACACTTGTTAGGTTTGTGTTAATGATTGAAAGAAAGCAAAGATAACATCACATCAAAACAGAAGCAGAAAAAGCGTTTCTGTTGTTAAAAGCTTTTTGTATCTACAGCCTAAGAAAGTATATGAAAGCTCTGAAAATGTCTGAAGAGAATAATGATGCTTCTCTTTTAAATTAGCCACAAACAGCTTTAATGATGAGACAAACTATGCTCTGCTGTTGTACAGGTGGAAACATGAGTGCTCTTCCATAAATTAGAAAGCAGGGATTTAAAGTTAAGAAGGCAAAACATGTTAGAGCCAGGTCATCACAGCTCAGCTTAACTTCTTAAAAATGTTTTAAAGTCATTTCCTGAAGCCAAGGGCTGGGTTTTAAAAACGCAAATCTGATTTTATCAGCTCAAATGGAACCTAAATTAAAAGATGTGACAAGGAATCCTAAAATCTATGGGTTGATTTTCCTCTACTGCGAATCTTTAAGACAAAAAACTGATTTACTGCTAATTTTTACAAGAGACAACAACTCAAATCTCTTGGGTAGCGAACATATCTCATGGATCACGACCAAATTTCGAGTTGCGACTCAAATGTCGTATGTAGAGACCAAATCTCGTGGGTTTTGAACCACAGCCGTGAGCTGTGACCTGCAAGCCGCCTCATCAAAGCTTTAATGCCATCTTTAGCAACAAAATGCACACTACTGAGAGCTAGGGGATAATATTATGGGATAAAATGAATCCACCATGTCAAAAGGTGCACCGATGTTCAATTTATGGTATAAATTGGATTAAAGCTTCGATGAGCCGGCTTGCGGATCCCAGCTCATGGTTGTTGGTCGCAACCCACGAGGTTTGGTCTCTAAATACAACATTTCAGTCGCAACCCGCAAGATTTGGTCATGATCCATGAGATTTGAGTTGCAACCCACGAGATTTGAGTTGCAACCCACGAGATTTGGTCTCAACCCACGAGATTTGGTCGCAAGCCACGAGATATGAGTCGCAACCCACGAGATCTGAGTAGGAACACAGGAGATTTGAGTCTGAACACACAAGATTTGATTATGACCCACGAGATCTGAGTCGCAACCCATGAAATTTGGTTGCTACCCATGAGATTTGGTCGCGATCCACACCATTTAAGTCGCAACCCACGAGGTTTGGTCGCGATCCACGAGATTTGGTCGCAACCCACGAGATTTATGTTGCAACCTACGAGATTTGGACGCGACCCATGAGATTTGTCACGACCCACAAGATTTGTGTTGCAACCCACAAGATTTGTGTTGCGACCTACGAGATTTGTACGCGACCTACAAGATTTGGACGCGACCCACGAGATTTGGTCACGACCCACGAGATTTGAGTCGCGATCCACAAGATTTTGTCGCAAGCCACGAGATATGAGTCGCAACTCACGAGATCTGAGTAGGAACACAGGAGATTTGAGTCTGAACACACAAGATTTGATTATGACCCACGAGATCTGAGTCGCAACCCATGAAATTTGGTTGCTACCCATGAGATTTGGTCGCGATCCACACCATTTGAGTCGCAACCCACGAGGTTTGGTCGCGATCCACAAGATTTGGACGCAACCCACAAGATTTGGTCACGACCCACGAGATTTGAGTCGAGACCCACGAGATTTGGTCACAACCCACAAGATTTGAGCCGCAGCTCACAGACGTGAGTCAGGTGAGCTACAGGAAGTAGGTCAGAGGTGTGTGTAGCACCCGCCCCTGCTGATTTTTACTGTAGTTAACGCTTTAAGAGTGCTATAAACAGTTTAAAATCACTAGTTATGGGAAAACGTTTTTTCATAGTTAAGAAAACTTGTTTGGACAAAAAAAAATCCTTATTAAATCAAATTAAGATTGAAAGACTTATTCTCAACACTTTCTCCCAGCCCTACTAACACTGCATCATGGGTAAATTTACAGTGCTGTGATCCGGGTCTGGCTTCACATGCACGCACACACCTCAGCATGAACACACCAAATGAACCTGCCAACAAGCATCTGACAAGTCTACAGTTCAGGTACAGTACCCATCAGCTCTTCCTCTGCATCAGCAGCTGCAGGTTCAGGCTGAAAGCTCTCTGGATGATGAGAACCAATGAATAAGTTCATCACAGCACAGTGTAGAGCTTTACGCACAGACACATGAAACATTAAAGGAAAGGTGACGGCGATGTTCTCACCTGTGGGTGAGCAGTATCCCGCTGTCGTGGTCTTACTCTTGGCCTCGTTCAGTTTGGAAACGCTGTTGGCTCTCATCCTGGGAGTCAGTCTGTTCTCTGAAGGTGCTGAGGAGCGCAGGCCGAGGCGTAGAGCGGTCTCAGCGGACAGGCGCGTTGAGGAGGTGGAGCTTCGCGTGGTTGTGCATTCGGAGTCGCTGCGAGCTGATATCGAGCCGAGTCGGTTTCTCCGCGGCTGAGCCAGCAAGTCGAGCCGTGACATTCCCTTCCGACCGCTCGGCGGCTTGGAGGTAGAGCTGGTGGTGGAGACCTCAGATGCCACGGAAACCCGGTCTGCATCGGCTAGATCTGTGTCGGATGTGTCGCCGAGCCGAGCGCGGCGAAGGAGGGAGGCCCTGGTGGGCCGTGGCTGAGGCAGGGAGGCCTGCTTGTTCAGGGAGGAGGTTGTGGCTGCCTGAAGAGTCCGGCTGGGTTTGGAAGAACCGCTTGCTGAGGTTTTACCAGTTCTGCTGTCAGCTTTAGAATAGAGAACATCTTCTGAGCCGCGTCGGAGTGCAGAGTGCCCCAAAGGTCCAGAATAGGTTTCCTGATCTGAAGAAAGGATGTCAGATATGGGGAAGGAAGAGGTCTGATCATCGTCAGTGAGATCTAGAGAAGGCTGCTGAGCTCTAGAGGATGTTGTGGACGCTTGAGTAGAGCGGCGGGCATCAGTTCGAGATGTTGCTTCAGCCGTTCGGCTCTTGGATTTCCTCTCCAAGCGTTCACGGGCGCTCGCGTTTAAGGTGCTGGTCTTGGATGAGGTGCTCATGTTGCTCTTCTCTCGGTGCATGCTGCTCAGAGAGCGCCTTTTCTGCATGCCGCCAGCTGCTGCTTTACCCTCCGCTTCTCCAGCGGCGTGACTGGCCGTGCTGGCCGTGTCCACGTCCGATTCAGGGGAGATGGAGTCGGTCCGAGACGGGAGTCCAGGAGCCTGAGCTTTGGTACTTTTCTGGCTCAGTTTGTTCTCATCCCTCAGTTTGGCCTCTAGAAAGGCCATGACGGCTTCAGTGTCCTTCAGCAGCGTTGCAGTGTCCATGCTGCCCACAGAGTCACTGCGCTCGCGTCCACTCGCGCCTCTGTTTATGCGAGGAATGAGCTCAGCGTTGACATTCGAGCTGGGCTTCTCAATGGTGAAGCTGCCCTGCCGGACAAGAGGTTTCCCACCCTTCTCTTCTTCTCCTCCTCCTTTCCTCTCCTCTGATCTCTTCCTTCTTTCCGTTCCACCCGAGCTTCGGTAAGGACTCTTGGATGGAGACGAGGCGGGACTCTGTTTACATTTACTGATCATCACCGTGTCCTCCATAGGAATCGGAGACTCGCCGTCTCCCTTGTTTTCTTTCTCCTGCGGCTCGGTGTCCTGCTTCTCCCCTATGTCAGATCTGGCAGCTTTTGAGCTGGATTTGGACTGGGGGTCATCCACGGGAAGCTGGGGGAGGGTCCTGCATTTACGTTCAGTCGAGCTGGAGGAAGATTCACCTTTGGTGAGGGCGGCTCCAGACTCAAAGGCTTCAGTTCCTAGACAAAGAACAAATGTTTATTGTTTTTTTTTCTCTCACAATGGAGGACAAGCATAAAAGACTTTAAGACTACAATTGTGTTTCTGAGTATTTCTTTATTCAAATCGTGATGGTTTAAAGCAGATGAAAACCAGTGGTTTGAAAAAGTTCTCGGATGTGACGGAGAACTAAAATGGATGGGCCAAAGTCTACAAAGTAGACAAATAGATCCAGTAATGTCTTTATGTTCTTTGTCTGAGCTGGTATCTGGCTCAAAACTGTCAGCTGGATAACTCAGATAGTACTAATGTTAGCTTTGGGTTGCGAGATCCTGTAAGCTAGCAGGACAGTGTAAACAAAGGAATGCTGGGATATCAAAGTACTTCTGCGTTAGCCGCCCAAAACCCAGAGGTAAATTTCTTAGAAACTCCTGCCGAGCTGCAGAAAATATGTCTTTAAAGGGTAACCAAACACTAAATAATTTTTTTTGTCTGTTGACCTCTATAAATGAAACTTTAAAAGTGCGGTCTCCTGGCACATTTTTGACTGTTTAAAATAAACTTGTTTAATTCCTTAAATGATAGTCTAAAATTGTCTGTGTGCTGCCTCCTAAAGGTTGAAACGAGGTATTACAGCTGAATTTTGTGATCCGTCAACTGGTGTGAATCACAGACGTTTCACGTCATGATCTGCTGCTCCAGTATAAAAGCCCCGCCCATCTTTGATTCTGTAGTAGTCGGTCGTTATCGTGTTAGCTTTAGCGTGGCTTGTAGGTGCTTTGCCTTCTATTGTCAAAAATCTACTGATAGAACTTTCCAGTGGATTCGGAAGTTAGACAAATGTGGTTGAACTACTTCCGGTATGATAGGATTTGCAATGAACATTTCACTCTGGATTGTTAGCTTAAAACATTATCCTTTATTTGCTTATGATGCTAGTGTCATTTTATCTCTGGGTGTCCTTCCTTCAAGTTCCTTCAAGTTTCTTCCAGTTAAATTTAAGACCTTTATAAGGCCATACATCTCAATTTTGCAGTACATTTCCCATTTTATTAACTTACTCAAAATTTCTGATAAAAACTAGCTTTTAATCAAGAGAGCTCTTCTTTTACTTTTTTTTTTTTCAAACCTGCGGTGGGCAATTAGCGTTTAGGTGCAAAAAAATGGTTTTCCCGATGTTTGCTTACATCATTTAATGAAAAATAATCTTAGTTGAACATTTTTAATTTCTGACATGAAATATGAAATGGAAAAGTTTCAAGCAGCACAATTTTTAAGGCTCAGATATCAAAATTCAAGACTTTTAAAGGCTTTTTAAGGTTTTATTTCCAAATTCGTAATTTCAACGCTTTTAGGACTTTTTAAGAACCAGTGGGAACCCAGCACCCCTCCCC
>NC_050526.1:2912790-2916455 GCF_002922805.2 Oryzias melastigma
CGTTGTTTTTCCCTTTAAATGATGCTGGCTTTTGGACTTTTTGCTAAACACTGCATAATCGTAAATAAAAAAAACAAGATTTTATAACAAAAAAAATAGAGTTGTAGTGGGTGTTTTAATTGAAAAAGAATTAAAAAAAATTGATTCACTCAATGTGAAAACAAAGTGTCTGCATATTTACCTCTCTCTTTGTGGATGAAATTTGCTGCCTCTGCTCCAGAACCCTCCGGGTCCATCCTGGTGTGACTGGCAGCTACGCTGGCCCACTGAGAAACCCAGCTCGAGTCACCGGTGAGAGCCTAACAGAGAGTGAGGACGAATGCCGAGCACATTATGAGTATTCGCTCAAAGGAAAACTCAAAAGGACACAAATCTAAGTCAATTAATGTGATTTTAATGCGCTTCCTGCTCTAATTCAGAACACAGACATACAAGACTCTAAACGTTAAAGGATAAACACAAAAACATGAACGTAAAGGGATTAAAAGAAAGGCAGAGCAGACACTGACGCTATCTCTGCACACTGACCCATCCTCTTATGAAATAGCCTGGAGGGCTGAGTAAGTCTTCCTCATTTTGATGTAGGTCAGACTCAAAGACAGACCTCCTCCCACCAACAGGAGTGACTGTGACTCACAGTATGAACCTCAGCCACGAGCGTTCTGCTGAAATGCTTTTTTGTATGTTGTGAGTGAAATAAAAATGGAATTCCACGAATAATACCTCTTTTCCAGGTACGGTCGACTCCTTTCCTTTTCCTGTCTTTTTCAGCTCTGATAAAACAGAGTTCTCCGTCTTATCCTGGACCCCGAACACCTGCGAGATGAAGATAAATTAAGATCAAACACATGAACAATTTTATAACACCACTTTATTTCACTGTTTGTGAGATTAACACGTTTTAATACAGAAACAAACTGAAATCGCAGAAGCGGTTCTCAAAAACACGAGCAGAAAGGAGAGTGGACAGCTGTGGGTAGCTTACCAATTAACATGTCAGCTAATTACAGGAATCAAAATGGCAACACTCCCAGCTTAGACCGTAATGCACTCAGGCAGAATGAGTGGAAATATACTCCTCTAATTATGTTGAAATCTACATAGAAAACCTGCAACACTAGCAACAGGCTCTGAAGATGCTGTTTAGTAAATACAGCTTTGAGTAAATGGCTCCAAGTTTTAGCTATTTCAAGAGTTTATGGTGTAATTTTACCTATTTCATTTACACTCTCGTCAAAACAACTAGTAGTTTGGCTTTCCTCATTTGATCTTTTAGTAACTAACTGACATCTTGCTGCTTTCAGAAGCTTTCTGTAACCACAAAAGAGCTCTGCACCAAGAGGTGAGGCAGCAGTAGGTTTTTTTCAGCCTCCCTGGGGTGTTCTTTTAATAAACAAGAACTGAGTTTGATGCAGCGATTCACTGCAGGCTATTACAGTGGGATAGAGTAGAGGGGCTGTGGTCAAGTAAAGCCAGGGAGAGATTCGCTTTAAGAACACCTAATGACCTGCTAACTGTAAAAAGTGCAGACGAGGCAGCTCATAAAGAGTGAATGAATCGTTGCTGCAGTCTGCTGCTTCAACTGAACTTCATCAGGCTAACTTCAAATTTGTTGTTTTACTTGCTTTTATGGTGAAAAACACCCTAGAAGAATTATCAAATGCATAAAAACGATAAATATTTTGGTAGACAGACAACTTTCTGCTTTTTAGTAGTCAGATAGAAAAATTGCATAAATGCTGAAAAGTCAAGGTTGTTAAAAAGTGCTTATTTTTGCATTTTTTTAATTAATCAGTTTGAGCATAACGCTTCGTCATGGAAAACAAGTTGAAAGTCAAACTGCTGGTGATGCTTGCGTCCTCTTCTAATGCATGAAGGTAACATATTTAATGGTATGTTTAAACGTGTGTTCAAGTGACCACTTCCAGTGAAAACTCAATGTATGGGCACGCATACTGAACGTTTTGTTTCACGTTCAAAACTCTTGAATTAACGCATCGATACAGAAGTTTTTAAGTCCGTTTGTGGGTTCTTAAATAAAAAGCCCCCAAATTAACCATATCGCAAACATCCACCTGATTTTTACGCTTTTTGGGACAAAATATGAGCGTTACGAAATAAATCAGCGATCCCAAAGTTGTACCGCGACAGGGGATACAAATTCTGGTAGAGGATGCATATCTTGACACAACACCAGCTTTAACAATGCACATTCAATGTCCATTGAAGGCTTCTGTGTTTAAAACTCTCACGTTCAAGCATCAGAAACCAAGTTTTAATTCTGTTTTTGAGCTCTATGTATAAAACACACAAACACTGAAAGTTGAACGAGTCGAACTTCGACCAATCAGGGACTCGGACGTGGTCGGGACGTATGGATGGCGTCTTTTTTAAAACATGGAAGTGCCAACCGTTTGGGAATTGATCCTGGTTTGTCTTACATATATTGGAATTGAGCTGTGAAAGAAAAAGCCAGGATCAAGATTTAAGAGATTCGGACAGCTTCAATGTTTTGCATTAAGCCTGTGAGTATATGCGCTATTATTGGGTAGTAACAGTTTGATATGCTAAAAGCACGTTCAAAAACCCACACGCCCACGTAGCTTTAAAAGTTTCCATGATGCTCTAATACAGTCAAGAATAATAATCATAAAGTGAACATCTCAAAGCATTGCTACCTTGTCGATCATGCGTCTGGCCTCCTCCTCCTCCGGATTGCTGTTCTCCAGCTCGATGGTGTAGGTCCCCTTATCGCTGTGATCGTCCTCCGCTTCTCCACCAGCAGGACGAGCTTCCCTGCTGAGGAGTGAGGCGTCCTCACTGGGGGTGGTGGGGCTGCCGGTCGCCAGTCCGGTGCTGGCTGAGCTCCGACCTATGCTGGGATCCTCGGACCTCTGCTTGAGGAGAACTCGGGCCGCTGTCGGGGCGCCAACGGTCACCGTTGCTGGTATTGGAGCTGGGACTTTACCTGGCAGATGCAAGATAAAAACCTGTTATCTTCTTTTATAGTGTGGTTTTAGATCTATTGCTTTAGAACAGTTACCTGATTCTGAGGCTGTAGTGGCAGACGTGGAGATGCTGAACACCTTTGGGTGCGAGGGCGGCTGAGGACACAGGCCCTCGCCTCCAGCGCCTCCCGGAAGCAGCGGCGCCGTCTGGGAAAAGGAATACGACCGCCGCTTGCGAGGGTTTTCCTCGTCGTAAAACTCGATCATGAAAGCCGTGCGAGTTCCAGTCGCTCTGGCCCCGCCCACGGTTGTGTTCCCCACCGCCGTTCCCGTTGCTCCCGCGGTGTGGCCATGTGCCGTTTTCAGGCGTTCCTCGAGGGCGTGGCGTCGACTGGCGAAGCGAAGGCCCAGTCCGTTCTCTGAGTCGCTCTGGGTGCCATCCTCGTGTTTACTTCCTACTGAGATACAAACAAAATGTTGATTAGAACGAATATTAACAAAAATGAAGTGGAAAAGACAGGATATTTAGCAATTTTTAATAACAGATCAGGTTTTCTGAGCTGGAATTTAAATACTAAACTTTATTTATAACAAAGATACGCACTGATGCGAGTTATTTCATATAAAAATATACACAGCAGACCGCACATCTTCTGAAAATCCTACAAAACACGTGTTTGACAAACCACAACAGCCGGATGAACCCTAAACCACTCA
>NC_050526.1:2916601-2930783 GCF_002922805.2 Oryzias melastigma
AGATACGCACTGATGCGAGTCATTTCATATAAAAATATACACAGCAGACAGCACATCTTCTGAAAATCCTACAAAACACATGTTTGACAAACCACAACAGCCGGATGAACCCTAAACCACTCAGACAAATCTGATGGTTCCCACAACACGTTACCGTCGCCTTACATTCAGAAGTGAATCAGCCGGTCTCCTCACGGTGACACGGCTGTGCCACACTCATCCAGACATGCCACCCACACAACAACGACTGGCCCTCCCTACTTCACTGCCAGCGGAGGGGGAGGGAGCAGGAAGACGAGGAGGCGGGCTCAGAGAAGAGGGATGCAAGTGTGAATGTGACAGGAGGTGGGGTTAAAAGAGGGGAGGTGAAAGGAGAAAGGGGGATGAAGAATGAAGTGAAAAATAACAACAAAAAAAGGTTGTATTGCCCTTTGAGTCATTCAGTTTGAATGAAAAACATTTGGATTAAAAATACACCTTTTCTGTTTATTCACTCATATTTATATACAAAAGTCTTAATATGCGAAAACATTTTAAAGCTAGAAAAAAGAAATGCTCTCCAGTCCTCCTTTTTTTCTTCTTTGTATGTTATGCCACAAGAACATGTTAAAACCCCAAAATAAACAATTTTTATCAGAATTTACAGTGAAAATGAAACAAGTCAAACTATCTCATTAAAATTCTGAAAATACTTAAATTTACTAAAGAAAAAGTCACATGTACTAATGCCTTTTGGTGATTTTACACTTTATAACTCAACTTTGATTCAGCCTGGTCCTCTGGTGTTGGCTTATTTCTAGGTTTTTGGGAAATTTCTACACAATTTTACATTTAAGAATCACAGAGTATTTCCTTTCAGGTGCATTTATATAGACAGTAACAGATATACACTAACATGCTGTGCATGAAAGTTCTTCAACATGACAACATGAAGCACATAAGCACCTTTTTTGCCCTTTAAGCAAAGCTTGAAAACATAAATAACACATTTTTGCATACATTTTCCCATCTGTACCACAACCCAAAGCAGAACTTACTTTAAATGCTGCATGCATTTCAATGAGGCATAGATTTCCCTTTATGTGCATTATAAGAAGCATAAAGAAAAGACAAAAGGAAGTTCCAGCCTGCAGATGAAGTGGATCGACAGATCAGCAGGGAGAGGAGGGCAGCTCTCTGGTGCTACGTACCCGGCACAAAGCAGCCCTTGGCAGGACCAGAGGAGAACAGAGGTGTCTGTCATAGTCCGGCGCTCTGTCCCCGCTTGCCCCACCATGAGTCACAGCAGAGCTCTGCTTTTGCACTCAAATGCACAACAAAACACAAAGATGCCTTGCTGACTGTCCTTCACAGGAGCTGCAACAACAGAAGCCCCAAATATTTGTAATTTGATTGATTAATTACTGACAATACTTCAATCTGATCTTTAAAGGAAACACATAAATGAAATACATACATATTTAGATGCAACATCCACTATTGCTTCCTCTGCCAGGGACACGCCCAATCTTGCATGCTTTCTCTCTGCACATGCTGCACCGCTCGATGCAGATCTTAAAAAATCCACACACCTTAACCAGGATAGCACCACACGCCCCTGCAGCGCTAGCACATGCTGACGGGAAAAAAAAGGTGTCCACAGCGCAACCGTGCTCTTCTGAGCTCCCCTGCTGACATCTGCATCACTGTTACTATAACAACAATCAACCAAAGACTGCGCTCTCTCTCCTTTTGCCAGTCCCTCACTGCAGTCCAAAGAACAAGCCTTCCTCCTCAAACCTGTGCAGCTACTGCTGTCAGTACTTTTTATTCACTTTCTGCTTATAAAAAATATGTTACATCTGCTTCTAAAATCAAAAAAGTCACAAATTAACTCAGTATTAATGCAAAATCCCCATTGAAAAAAAAAAAATCAAAGAAACCTGAGAATGGGTGGATCAGTTCTTCTACTTCATGCTTTGGCTTTCCTTTAATTCAGCAGCCTCTCCCAGTCAAAAGGTTAGCCAGTCAATCAGGTAATAACACGATCCTCCATTAGGAGAAGCAATCCGTCAGCAGGTTGACAAGCGTGTTGATGGTACCGACACCCTGTGATAAATGTTTCTGTCTTCCCTTTTTTTCTGTTTTCATCAGCTGATGACCTCCAACTCACCTCAACTCATTTCTAAATTGCCTTCAACTGAATTAAGCCTCAATAATCACTAGGGCTGCCACGATTAGTCGATTAGTCACAACTATGGCGACGATTAAAATAGTTGACGAATAATTTAATAGTCGATTTGCTTGCGGTGTTTTCACGACTCTGTTTCTTTAATATCTGTCTGGGTGTCGCATTAATCCAACCGGGCACAAACCGCAATGATTCATTTCTCTTTCATGATCATGTTTGGAACTTCCGTGCTTTGAAGCGGACGCTATCCACGAGCCACTCCCAAATACGAGTCCCTGATTGGTCACAGTGCTGAGCTGCTGCGATTGTGCGTGAAAATGTTGAACAGAGTTGAACATTCAGTGCGCGCACTTTCTGTTAGCAGGAAAACAAACAGCTTGATGTACGGGGCAAACAGAAAACATTCTTAAAATACCTTTAATTCATTGTGTTGAGAAAAAAAATAAAAATCGTGACTTTAAAACTGTGAATCGAATCGTGGCTTGACTAAATCGTTACATCCCTACCGATATTGCTGGATATTTTTACGTAAAAGCGGTGAAGATTTACCCTAGTGAGACACAGAGCTATCATGATCAGACAGGGCGGAGCTACTCAGCTCAGGTTCAAAAGCCACGCCCCCTCAGAGGAGATTTTGGAAACAGAGGCTTCAGATCAACATGAAAAATTGGTTTTTAGGACATTTAGGTTGTGGGATTTTTGGTTAAAAACTTCAAAATAATAATTAAAACACTACTGGGAACATGTTTTTAGATTAAAAAAAATGTTGACTTTAATTCTTGTTTTAATGCCAGAAAGTAATGAAGGAAAGAAGCTACATGATATATTAAAGGTTTAATAAACTACCATCTTAATTGTCTTTATTTTTAGTTAGCATGTTAAGAAGAGTATTTTACATTCAGTTTACGCATGAACCGATTAGTTGACTCATCAAAAAAATAACCAGTCGACTATTAAAATAATTGCTTGTGGCAGCCCTAACAATCACATAAAAATCAAGGAGAAACGTTTTTTTTTACTATTCAAAAAGTAAACTGAATTCTTGTAAGAGATAAGCACAATCAGAGAAGTCTAAAAACAAACAGGCCTTACCTTTGAGTCTCTTCAGATGGACGGGGACGTCACTCTTGATGCTCTTGCTGTCATCCTCCGTGGAGTCTCCACGGACGAGCGTGGGGTCGTTATGAGCCAGCCAATCAGCCACCTTGGTCTCTGAGGCCACCATGGCGGCTTGCAGCGTGCTGAGGTCTCTTGCTCCTCCACTCCCCGCTCCACTCCTCTTGGAGCGTGATCTATGGTGGTCTGAAGTGAACTTTGACACGTGGTCTTTAATGGTGACTTTCCCTGGAGAGGTGTTGTCAAACTCTATAGTGAAGGAGGCGTGACCCTGTGCGGCTGAGGAGACAGAGACATTTTTGTTTTAGTAGAGAAAGTAATATTTGATTAAAAAAGTAGACATGTCAAAGCAATGTTTTGTTAATGAATGTCTTTCTACCTGCAGCAGCGTGGCTGTTAGCGGCTGCACTGTCTGTGTCCTTGGTGGGAATCTCATGGATGCCATTATTGGCCATGTGACCGTCCTTGTTAGGAATCTCAAAATAACTGGAAACGTGGGCCGTGGATGCATGAAGATCCTCTTTTCCTCCTCGATGTGCGTCTTTGCCCTCTAATGTGAGAAAACACACACTTTTGATCAAAATTTTGATTCTAAAATCTCTCACACTGAAGGATGAAAGCTAGGACTAGTGCTGGGCAATATGTACAAAAATCTATATCATGATATGTATTATTTTATATCGCGATAACGATATATATCACAATAGAGTACATTTTTAGTTATTATGAAAAAAACTGACAACTTTCTTTTTTCTGATTTTATTTTTTCACTTAACATGTAATTGAATAGCAACAAATGAGGAAATCATTTTTAAAGTGCACAACAGTTTCAAGTTTCTTAATACACATTTTTGCTCAAAAGCTCAGCAAGAAAAAATAAAAACAATAGAAGAGAAATAACACAATAGACACTTTTCTATCCCCCACACAACTCAAGAGCAGATACTGATGAAACCAGAATTTTTTTCACCAAGACATGCAAAAATCCAATCAGTGTGCTACATCCCAGCTCTTAAGTAAGCAGTATTTATGTGAACATTTTCATATATTTCTATTTTTCCTGACACTTTAAACAACGAATCCCTGTGCCGCTTCTTAAAGCTTTACATTGCTTACATCAAGCCTTTATTTTTCATCATTTAAATTAACAAACAGCAGATCTGTCTGGTCTAAACATGATAAATGATACTTTTAGGAATGACAGAGGCCATCTGCTTCTTGCTGGGGAGATAATGGAGGAACATATGGTGATCAACATCAACAAAAAAAACCCAGTTTAGAAGAAATGTCAGGATAATTCAGGACAAATATATGCTGATAAAATATATTGCTTGCTTTGAAAAATAAAGATTAAATGATAGGAAAGCAGACATAAAATTTCGAAGTATACATATACATAATCTATACATATGCAAGTAAAAGCTATTAAGACATTTGGGAAAGAACACGTCCTTATTTAAACTGTGCAAATAATACAAGGATTTGAAATATCATCACCTCAGCTAAACATATCAGGTTTTTTATTTTAAAAAGTAGCATGCAGTGACTACTTTTACTCGCCAAAAGAGTGTTAATTTCGGACCCTTCAAAATAAAAGTCTATTGCGATATACTCATTTCCTATCGAGAAAAAGTTATAATTATCACTTTATTGCCCAGCCCAGGTGGCAATCAAACCTTTTGTGTTGCAGTTTACTGCTAAAGTAATCCTTTTACAAATGAAAATGCATTTGATCGTAAAAATGTATTCATAATTAAGCATCTAAAATTAAAAAAAAGTTTTTCTTTTATAAAAAAAAACAACTTTTCATTAATCATAAAAATGTGTTCTTAGAACTTTTGGTAAAATGCTTAAGGCCTTCAAATTATCGCGTGAATCTAGTTTTTAATCAGACATTTTAGTGCGTTTTTTTTTATCGCGTTTATCTAATTTTTGCGTCGGAAAGTTACTTCCATGTAATGCAAACTTGGAAGAGCATTTTATCCCGCTAATAACATGGTCGTGTAAAATGGATATGGAAAATGAAAAATATAAATATTAAACAAATTACTAGAAGTTTAGTCCTGTAATATTTTCAAGTTTAAACAGTTTTTTAACAAAAACTGACTGTTTAATATGTGGTGTGTTGCATTGTCACGGTAACAGCTTCCATGCGAAAGAACGGTGCTCCGCTCTAGCTCCTTCTTGAGAGAAGTGATCGTCATGAGAAGTAAAACTAAAACATAATTTTAGAGGGAAAGTTCCCTCTTAGTGCTTTTGTTTGTCCAGATGATAAGGCAAAAGTTTATTTTAAAAAAAATAAGTCTAAAGTTGAAATAGTTCAATTTTTCTGCAGCGTTTTATTCCTTCCTTCTAAGGTTCTGTTTATTTCTTTTCTGCTTCATCTCAGTCTTTAAAATGATCAAATTCACTCAAAGAGGTTAAAGGAAATCACTTTTCTGCTGTCTTGCTGTTGTGGTAAATTTTGGAACAAGGTATTTCAACAATTAATGGTATTATTAAACATTTATGTTCAATATTTTTGGGATTGCTCAGAAGTGTTCCTACTGTTTTTGTTGTAGTGAATTAAACAATTTTTTTTCTTATTTGTTTAGGATTTGGAAAAAAAGAAAATTACCCCTCAGTGATGTCAAAGAAAAGGTTGGAAGTCTTTTAATAAAAAAAAATAATAAATAATAAAGGTACAGCCACAATGTCACAAACTTGAAGAAAGTACCTCAAAATTATGCTTTTGACAGCAATTGTTAGGTTTTAAAAAATCATGATTTAAGTCGATTAATTAGATGAATTAATTACAGGTCACGATTAATTAATCACACAAAAAATTAACCGTATGATAGCACTAAAAATGCTACAAACAGCACTAAAGTTGATTTATATCTTGAGAAATGTCTGTATCGATAAACACAAGTATTTGTCATGAACGTGAGGGCATCTTTAACAAAAAGACAAGAGTTCCTTCAACTTCTCAGACGAAACTGAATTGATTGAGTGGCGTTTAATAGAGCCTCGTGTACAGTAAGTGAAGGCCGGATCCAGACGTTTGGCTCAGAGCTCTTTACCACTTGCATTAGCCAAAGTACATGGATTGGAGAGCAATACTTACAAGCCATGAGTGGTAAGCTAACGGCTGCGGCAGCGCTCACAGTGGGAAGTCTGTTCAGATGATCTGTGTGCGCGCCGCTGTGTGTGACTTGGGAGGAAAAAGGGGGGAGCTGGCGCAATGGCGTAACCCAATCGGCTTTACTGACAATACATATGGAGGGGGCTGGGGGCTGTGACAACACTGCCTTTTCACTGAGAAAGAGAGGAAGGTTCACCAAACCGAAAAAAAACCCTCCCTTCTTTTTTTCCTCTTCTTCTTTCACTTCCTCTTAACTGTCTTATCTGATGTGAGGAAGGGAAATTTTAGGGGAAAGGTCACATGGTTTCAAAAAACGGATTTTGTTTACTCACAACAGCCCTGATGCTCTGCTCCACAAAAACTGCATCAAACTCACCCACATCCATGATTGAAGTAGCCAATCCCATTCGATCAAACCTTTAAAAGCTTTCAATTCAACCATAAAAAACGTCTTTCCATTTCACTAAAAGGTACTTTGCAAAAAAATTGAATACTAGACAAAAGTCAAACGAAATAGTTCTATTTTTTCTAGAATAATCATCCAGATGTGGTCAAAGACTCTTGAGGACCCTCCGTCAGTTCTGCATGATCAACCTCCCCCACTCCTTTTAACCACACTGGTCCGGTACTCCAGACTGATTTTGCATCAATGAGCTGTGCTTCTATTGGTGTAGTCTCTAATCCCGTTACTCCGACTATCCATTATGAGTTCGTAAGACCCCCGCCCCCCTCAGTCATTGGGTCACTATTCACATAGATGGCAAACCGGCGCTGCACAGAAACCCTGTTGATGCTCTCAGATAGCACAAAACTCATATAGATTTTAGGATCATCAACCTCTTTTTCTAACACATTATTCACACTTTGACTCAATAAAAATAACAATGTAAATATACACTCATACTGTAAGCTTCAAACCAGGACTATTTTATCTCTGGATGCCATCTAGAGATAATCTGCATTGGTTGTTTATCGTACAGAGAGCAGATTAAATCAATGATTGTCTTACATTGGGGGCGACCATGAACTAGAACAGAAACCTCCATGTTATAAGCAGTTTTTTTAGTGTTCCAACTGCAGAAACCAGTTTTTATTTGCTTTTGTATGTTTAAAAAAGGGTTGATAGTTGGGATGTCGCGAACCGATCACCTGGTTGATGACTCGATCAAAATCGGACGTTTTCCCCCGATAATGATCGGATATTTAATTCATTATTATTATATATATGTATATTATACATGTTGCAGACCTTTGGTCTAGTGGAAGTGGAAACAGTATCTTACCTGAAATGAAGCTGTCCTGTTTTTTGGACGAACAGGACTTGGATTCCTGTTTGAAGGAGTTTTCATCGTCTGCGTCTCCGTCTCCCCACCAGGACGGCTGGCCGTACAACGGAGTCCCACGAGGCAGCGCCGTCACATCTCCAGACACAAACAAATGCACAAAAACATTTAAACCATATGGCAGCAAATATATATTTCATTGCAGTTTTCTCGAGTTGAGTGAATATTCTAAACCTTATTAGGGCAGTTTTTATTTTTTAAAAAGGATCAATATTTACAGAAAAGGACATTTTGATCAATTGAACCAAGTTATACTACTTAAAACCTTGCCTACACATGTGTGGACATTACATTTTGCTTAACTTTTTTAGTTTTTTATTTTTTATTTGTATTTATTTATTTCAAACAATACATAGAAAACAACAAAATAAATGTTTTATATTTTTTATGAATTAAAATAAATGACCTCATTATGTTGTTCAGATTAGAATGGAGAAGGAAAACGTGTTTAATCCTACCCCCTAACATAATACCTTAAGGTTAAATATTTGCATATTTGAAAGTAATTTTAGTCATTTCTCATTTACAAAAAACTCCTTTTATTTAGTTTGTATTACAAAAAGTTTGAATAACTAGTTATACGACAATTCTTCTCCAACCAAACAAAAGGTGAAAGCTTGAAAAATAAACAGATTTTCAATAAAATTGTGTTTAAATGAATTTTCTACATTTAAAGTGAATTAGCGAAGTTTTGTCTAGTGTTAAACAAAATTATAAGTTATTTATCAAAGTAAATTGACTTGTGTTCGTGTGTTAGCCTAGTTTGTCCTCTTTTTACCACAAAATATTTACAATAAAAGCTTGTTTACTAAAGTTTTTTGGCATAAAGCTGACACAAAACGGTTCTAATCTACTTTGTCTGGTAAATTTAAAGCAAGAATAAAACGTTGACGTAAAGTTGAATAAATTGATAATATTAAGATGACAAAATTCACAACTTTTAAACTGGCTACACCATGAAAAATCTACTTTTTGAGTTTTTGTGTAATATACTGTTCATTCCTCACTATAAAGAACCAAAGCATGGAAGCTAAGAGGATTTTTGGTACAGAGATTATATGTCATCATTTCAATAAATCCTGAAATGTTCATCTGGTGATGTGTTTTTTTGACCGAATTTCCCACAAAATGAACAAATTAGTCATCACCACTATGTCTGTATCCAATTTTGGTGATAAACGCCTGAGCTGCACTGTTTGTGGGCCTACATCAATATAAAAAAATAAAAAAATTAAAAATGTCCTCTCATTTTTCCGAGGGTGACACGTGGACATCATGAAGTGGGTGGAACCTTCAGGGAGCCAAAGGCGGAGCCTCAGCGATCGAGTCGTTTTACGTCCGGGTATAAAAGTAGTTAATAACAAAAACTAATATTTCATAAATAATTTGTTTTTTAGTGTTCCAAAGGTAATATATGATCATTTACATGGATATAGTAAAATCCTGGCATGGCCCCTTTAAAAAATGTTATGAGTTCTTTACATGTCAAACCATATCCTGATCCTGATTAAAACATGTTAAAACAGACGAGCAATGAACAATAAAATCAGGGAAAGCCCTTTGGACAAAAGAGCGACAAAAGCTGATGGGAGTTCTGACCTGTCAGCACTAGGTGGCGCTCTTACTGTGTTTCTGATTACAAAAAGTCTATCTCTTTTTTTGAATTTGAAAGGATTATCCAGGACATCTGCTAACACCACTGACAGTGATGTAAACTGTTGTACAAACCAACAGTCCTAAGCCGCCTATGATCAAACATTCTGGTGAATAAATCCCTCTCACCGCCTGCTGGTCACAGATAAACTTTACTGCTTTGTTTTTGAATGAAAGATTACCGATAAGGTGCAGAAAAAGTAAAAATTACAATAACTTTAGGAAATAATTGGTTGGTCATTTCTAAAAAATCTTTAAAAAAAAAGGTAGATTTAAAATAAACTAAATGTCAAAATAATTCTACCTGCTATTTTGTCCTCTCCTTTCTCCGAGTCCACATGTTTGGCTGGTGGTTCCCTGGAGGAGGTGATCCCATCTGCTGCCCGGTTTTCCCCCGACACGGAGCTGGAGGGGGGCTTCTGAGTCTTTGTGGGGGTTTTAGACGGAGACTTGCGAGAGGTTGTGTTAGAAGTGGTTTCCCCGTTGGCTGGTTTCTTGCTAAACTGGAGGCCACTGGTGAACTTTTCATGCTAAAGTGAGATATAGAATGGAAAACACAAGGTGAGAAGAGATGTAAATCACCAAACAGATCTGTGTGGAACAGCATTCATCTGGACAGGATGAGACAAAGGATGTTTGTTCTTGCCTTTAAAGCCTCCTCAGGCACGGTGAGCTCTCCTCTCACCACCGTAAACAGGTTGGTATGTAAAACAAAGACATTAAGGAAACATAAACAGGATATGTTTTATTCATTTACAACATAGGTTAAATGAGAACGTTCATAAAGTTAAAAAAACATAAAAAGTGAAGGATATCATATCCAAATCTCAGCTTGTCCTCAAGTTTCAGTGTGATGTACATCTGCTCCTGAATGCGAACGTCGTTTACGAAAGTCTGCAGACAAAAAGGTCATAAGAAACTTTAAATGCAACAAAAGAAATACTTTCTCAAATAAAACCACATGACTCGTACGTGACGTGTAGAACAATATAATTAAGAACTCTGGAACATTTTGAGATGTTTGATAATAAATGTTGTACCTCAGTCATACAACACGTACAATAATAACATTAACAAGTAATGGATTTAATAAAATTAGAAATAATACATGATGACAGATATCTTCTTTGGTTATAGCCATTATTACTATAAGACTTTACATTATTTTATTTGGAAAAAGATACATTTTTGTGGTAAAAACATAGGTTTTTAGTTTTCACGATGTTTAATATTTTAAAGGAAAAAAATATAACAAAAAATTACATTAAATATGTATATCTATTTGTTTTTACTGGGCTTTGAATGTTAACACATTAAAAGAAATATGCAAATGTCACTCTTGACCTGACTGCACCACCCTTGATTAACCTTTTAGTTATTGTCATACTGTTAAATTAATTGTATTTTATTATAATTGTATTTTATTTCTATTATAATTGTTTAACTGTATTTTATTTTCTTGTGTTGACGCCTTTCAGTCTATCTCTCCCTTGAAAAATAAATCTAATATCAATGGGATTTCCTGGTAAAATAAAGATTAAATAAAAAATAATAATAATTAATGCATTAATATTTATTAACACTAATAATTACACTCTGTGAAGCAACCATCTTCCGCTGGTTCAGGCTTCCACGGTGTGCATTAAGTTCCGATAATTGTCACTTCGTCTGGCATTATCCTGATTATAACATGGTCACTTACAAAATAAATAAATATTCAATTGATTTTTATAACTTCATTATTGTTAATTTTTAAGTTTAGATTGCTTTTTTACAAAAGGCGGACTATTTGAGACATAATGCGACCCGTTGTCACGGTAACAAGACAACGCATCAATGAGCCAGAAGCAGCATTGACTGCAGCGTGAAAAGAAAGCGATATATACTGATCGTCACGATAGGTTAAATAAAGCATCCCTTTGAAAAAGAAAGTTTGTTTTTGTCCAGAACTTTTTTTTGAGGTATGAATCCAAACCCAGCAGCCAATCAGAATCAAGTATGAAACACAATGTTTATTTCTTATGGCTGGATGTCAGCATCTTTGTTTTGTTGGAGTAATTCTGCAGAAATAAAAGTCTTTAGAGTTCTGCTTATCTCACTGTTGATGTAGTTTTGTCCACACAAATTATACTTGTGGGTTAATACTTCCTAACTTTAAACATTTCAGACAATAAAAATGAAGAAAACATTTTCTCTATGGGTTTTTTTTGCACAAAATCTGCATATTGTCATATAAAATTTACCTCGTATAACATTGTGATTAATCTGATTAATTTTTTTAATCAATTGACGGCACTTATTTTTACACTAATTTATTTTTTTTATTTTGTTTTGTTTCTGTATGAGTGTTTGTTACAATTTATTTAGGTTTCCTTTTTTGTGGTCATTGATTAATGATTTTTCGTGACATTAGATTTAAGTTGTAACCAAGTTTGCCTTTTTTCTGATGCATTTGTGAACATTTTACCTTTTGTTTTATTTTGAGTTTTGTTTATCACTGTTTTTCCCTCATTTAAATTCTTCCAACTGAAAGAATAAATAAATAACATGATAGCAGCCGTAAAATGGTTTTGTTGCACAAGGAAACACCCTCCAGACTGTTCGGTATTATTGACTCAGCAGGAGAGAACTCGGTCTGAAATAAGCAAACCGAGCTGAAAGGATAATGACAAAGCAGGAAGTGACTCTGCCTTCCTGTGTAGGAGCCAGAGAGGATGTGAATCTGGTGACTTACAACTAATCACTACACATTACTGTGATATTTCTAATACATTTCTTTTACATTTTTAGCTGGGTGCATGAGCTCATTGTTTCTTCTTTTCTCTACTTTACCTAGACATATCTTTACACCAGAAAGCAGTTTTGCCATTTGAACTCACCCCATTGAGGCTGCCCAGGTCTTTGACTTTATGCTCATCAGTTCCAGCTTCATAGTTGATGACTGCATGCTGCTTATCCACACTCCGAGACTTCAGGGGAAAAAACATAAACAGCTGTGATCTAGAGTCTTATGTCACTGTAAACGACTGGACATTTTAGAAGGAAAACACATTTTTCCTTATATAAAACTTTGAGACAATAATCACATCTCATGCCACCACAGACCGCCATTTGTCATCGGGAGGAGTCGCATTCTTACACAACATGTGGCGACCACAGAGGTTTTTTAAAAAAAAGGATGATTTTTCCTTTAAAAGTTGACATCAGTCAGTTACATTTGGAGGTCACGGAGTGGCAGTCCAGTGACAAGTGGGTGGCAGGAAGGCAGCAGTGCGATAATTGATTGGTAGGAGGGTCTTCAAGGTCCCCAAAACCGTCTGATGGTCAGATGATTCCAGACTTCTATCCTGAAACCACTCTCCTGCCCTCGAGCTGCCGTCCCACTGGCCCTGTCCAATGCGGTTGATGGTGAGAATATGATGAAGACAGAACATTGGGGTTTTTTTGAGGGGGCCTAGTGGCAGACAAGATGGTGGCTGAAAATCATTGGCCGGAAGGATGTACTAAATAGATAGATAAATATCTTTGTCATTGTCTCAGGTACAATGAAATTAAAAAGTGTCTCCTGCATACAACATTCATGCTTCAAATCAACCCATGGTAAAAAAACTTAATATTAAAGTAATAAATAGTAAATAAAAAACCAATAACATTGACTGCCCGCACAGATTTCGCTCAAAAAATACTAATTTTTTAAACTTTTCATACTTTTTTTTTTTTGCGTTTTAAGCTCTAAACCAGGAGTCTGCAACCTCTGGCTCCAGATCCACATGTGGGTCTTTTATCTCTCCATGGTGGCTCCTTGACCAAACATAAAATAAGTCATGGAGACCGTCAGAGTCAGCAGCTCCGTGATAATGGCTGCCAAACCAAAACTACCTAAAGAAAACAAATAAACAAAGCCCGCAAACTAAGACTACCAAGGACCAACCCTAAACTAAAATAACAAAATCCAGCAGTGCAAGACTATTGAGGACTTGAGGGGAAAAAGAACAAAAAAAGAGAAATAAAATAGCTTTTTTTTAAAAAGTGAGGATTACCTAATTACCATTTATTAAATTTAGATTAATTAAATTTATAAATTGATGGCTGAGGTGCACATAGATGATAAACTATGTAGATTTATACATCCCTGTTGACCTGAAGACGTTTTGTTTGTTCAACGCTTCCTCCAGAATGCAGTGTTACCAAAACTTTGTCATTTATTAAACTAAGAATACTTGAAAACTGGACGCTTTTCTAGTATTTCAGATTCACACACACATACATTAAAGCACCAACAGACAAAAGAGGAACAAAGACGGAACAAAGATAGAAGGTATTGATTTTCTGCAGCTCGCAGATACTGACCCTTCAACTGTTTTTGAGATAAGCCATTTTTAGAACAAAATGTGAGTGACTTTATCCTTGAATCAAAAGAAATGTGAATTTAATTAGCCTCTCTAACAACAGAGATGGTTGAATACGTGGAATGCAATGGCACTGATAATAACATTTTTCAAAAGCATGCCGTCCGGGTTTATCGGTTAACTTCGACTCGGCTTCTGGGAACTGATTCTCATAACACTTCTCATATGACTTCTTTCTATTACTCACTCCCTCCTTGTTTTAAAGGAACAACCTTATGTTGTTGGGGGGAAAAAGAAGATAATAAAGGGTTGCAGTGAAGAGATGAGCCTCAACATTAGTGACAGTCCCATTAGTCTCATTAATCCTGATTAAATGGGGTCAGAAACTATTAATCCTTAAAGAACAGATTCTCTAAACTAGTCAAAT
>NC_050526.1:2930897-2940681 GCF_002922805.2 Oryzias melastigma
CAGTAACCAGAAAGCAAGAACCCTCTAGAACGTCCATGAAAGCGTCCTTCTGTGATAATCCTCACAAATTTATTAAAAGTTTGAAATTCTGTCAGTGTTTTGTTTGGCCGTGACACAGCAACCTTCAACGTGTCTCCATGTGATCAAGCCTTTCAACAGTTACAAGGAGATTGGGGGGTGGGGGTGGGACGCAAAGCCAAAAATAAGTCCGTAATTCGGACGATTTATTAAAAGCATCACAAGGAAAGTCGCCTTAGAGCACACGAAAACACACAAACAGGAGCCATCGAACCCTCAGGTCACCACAAACACATTAGAGAAAGCGGTTTAAAAAAGAAGAAGCAGATCATTTACAACTCCAATGACCCTCATTAGCTTCAAAAAGCAGAACTGGGTTTAAATGAGCCAAGAAAAACAGAGGAGTGATCAAACGAGCAACACGTTCACTTCCTGCAGCACTGCTGCAGAATAAACATTTATCAGATGAGAACTCCTACGACGACGCAAAAAATAGCAACTTCCTCCCTGATGTGTTTAGTACCGGTTATTTCTAACATTCGGACTTTCACAAGTGTTTATCAAAACAAGGGTAAGAGTGTTTCTGCAAAGGATTCGTTCTCAATCCCTAACCACTGACTCAGTCAGATAATATCTTACTCAAGAGGTATCTGCCCCACTTTCTATTAATAGTGCAGTGACCAGAGGTACACGTGGGATCTGTGGACGCGTGCACAGCTGCAGACACAAACATACATCCATGCCTTTAGCATGAACTCGGAGCTGTTTTAATAACAATGACCTGTAGAAGCATCAAGTCAAGGAGATTTCCCACGTATTCAACATTTCTCCCACAGTTTAATTGACAGCGATTTAAAAGGTGAGATACTCAGAAATGCAAAAGCACAATGATTTCTTATGACATTGGTTCTCTTTGATAAGAAAAATATCACACATACATGTTAAAAACTGAAAAAACAGGATTTTCATCGGAGGGGGACTTTAAAGGAATAATACTGAAGCTCTTATTATCCTGCAGATATGACAGGTGCTCACCTGTAGCATGAGCTCACAGTCGTCCCGCCCGACAAATATCATTTCTCGGGGGAGTCGGTGGCGAGTTCCCCCACTGCTCACCAGGAACCAGGAGGTGACACTCATCTCTGCGCCCTGATGTGTGGCGTTCACACCCCTAACGCAGGACAGGACAAAAGGTCATTTGCAGTGTACGTGAGTTAAGCGTTTACAGTCAACAATCATGAGAAGTTACTTATGACAAACTCTAAGTTGCACAAAATAATACTGTTTGTATAGGTCACTTTTTTTGGCATAGTTTGGTCGGGGTGCGACTTCTATATATGTGTGTTTTTTTTAAATAAATAGACTCGTGTGTTTGTTATTCTCCCACTAACAACCACTAGAGAGCATTGTAGGTGTGTGTATATCAGCATTTGTTACTAACAGCAACGCAAAAGAAGAAGAGTCGTCCAGTCTCTAGGTGCATTCACACCGGCTGCGTTGACTTGCGTTAAAGCGGCCACTTGTAAGTCATTGTAAATGTGCGTGCATCAGAATTTAGGGCTTTTGCTTCCGAAATGCTCGTGGTTGTGCGTCGCAACACAAATTTTAAGTCCAGTTGCTTTCTCTACGTGCAAATCATGGATCGTTCGCTGAATTTGGTGGTCAGAAAAGTCCTTAGCAACAGTTGCTAGCGTCATTAGCTCCTGTCTTTTCACATGACACGCAGAAGACATTGCTTAGTAGTACATAGACAAATGTTCAATAACTTGTTCAGTAGACATAGACAATGAACCAAGGATAGAGACAGTGGAAGTAAAAACCTATTTTTGGCACAAATGGAACCCCATACAGTCCAGCCTCAGCCAGACTCTGCCTTCAGTAGCCACAAGGTAAAATGAGTTTGAGACCCTTGTCCTAAATCGACACAAAGTATGAAAAATCCAACAGATTTAATGATTTGCGGTGATATAAAAATTTCAGTTGACTTATTAATAGACCTGCACAATAAATCAAAAGTGTATCGACGTCACGATATTAGCTTCTGCGATATGCGTATCGCAAAAGATGGAGTAAACCGTGATAAATGATTACTTTGAATTTTTGCACACATTTAAACAGAGAAACCGTTATATTTTTAAAAATACTCAAACACACAGTACTTACATTGTTTAAAAAAGTTGTCCATATTAGTTTTGCCAGTACTACCAGAAAGATAAATCACTTTGTTCTTTGGAGTTTCCCCGTTATACAACTTCTAACCTCCCTACTATTGAGATAACTCACAGTATAATTTACACTGACTTTTATTTAAGTTAATACTGTCGGAAATAATATTTTAGATTTTTTTGCTTTGCAATTTGTTCATGAATCATAAGTCGTATCGTTGTCGCAATACTGATCACTGTTATCGCACATCATAAGTTTTTCTCATATCGCGCAACCCTACTTGTTAGCCTGTTCTTTATTCTATGGCTATCTGAATAATTCTTCATATATTGCACTAATATACTAGACATGTATTTAATTCCTCCTATGTTACATGAAACTAAACAAGCATCAGTGTGTTAGTTATCTATTCCGTTATTATTATTTGCCTTTCTAGATTAAATGTCTGTTCTTGGTTCCGTATTTTGTTAAATTAATGTCTCCCAAAAGTATTAGTTCTATATGATATTTTTTTCTTTTTTATTATGCAGTTTCTGGCTGCTGTGACTTATAATGCAGAAAATACGGTAGTACATTTTGGTCTAACAGTTGAACTATAGCTTATAGATTTGCAAAAGTGTGAATATGTAAAATCAAAACACCAATAAGCTTTTCAATAAATCAAAAATGAGTAAAACTAAGTATTTAAGTGAACTTTTTACAAACCTCTGGTCCGGGTAGCTTACAGCTGATAAACCACTGACAACACAACGCGGTTAGGCCATCCTGAAACACACCAAAGAGAATATTTCATGTTTATTCAAAACACACAAACACATCACATCATTTTATTTACATCCGAATATATAACTTATAAAGGAAGATAAAATTTCAGACATTTTTAAAGATTTGAAGTGTGGAGATTAAGGTTGGTTGATCTATGTGCATCTCCAAACTTTACACCAGCCAGTCAGATGAATCCTCCCTTTACCGCCTGATGATTGCCAGATGTAGGAGGAAGTGATGCAGGAATGTCGGCTGGCCTACCCATTAGGACGTTTATTTTCCCTTCTCCCTCCCCCCTTATTCTCCTTCAGATGAGTCAGAAAGGAGGTCAAAGCCAGGCGGTCTTCACTTTCACTACACTTCGGCCTTGAAGAGCAGCAGAAAGCAGATCTAACCAGCGGGCGGGGACATATGTGGTCCTGGTTTATTAACTTGTTGCGTAAAAAGTGAGAGCGCAACGGTCTGACTAAGAAGTTAAAATACAGCCGTTTATAGGTAAACGTTCAGATAGACACAAAACTTTCTAAAATGTAAGTCTTGGCCTTTTTAAATCCACCGCAGTTGGCAGAACCTTATCATTTTTTTATTTAATAGATTTATAATTTGAAAGATTTTAAAGTCCCACTCTGATTATCTCCATCTATTATGAAAGTGGTCTAAGCAGTTATTTATAAAAACTCTATGCAAAAATGAAACATTCCTGCTGCGCATATTAAAATATTACTTGGCGCACTTCTCTGCTCCTGCATGCTGGTGTTTAAACCTCTTGCGAACAGAAAAAGCGAGAGACTGTCTACTGCGTTTGTTAGTTGGTCTATAGGGCACCAATGATGCGTGCACGCAAGCAGAATCTTTGAAAAATGGCACAAGAACATGTTAAAAACACAGTTTTCATCAGAGTGGGTCTTTATAGATTCAACCGTTAATTTCTATTGGCATTAAATCTAACAAGAGCTCTCCGTCTTGCGCTAAAAGTGCCAAGAAAAAGCCCATCAGAGGAGGAATTAAAGATTATTGAGCTGAACTCTTTCTCACTTTGACCTTTTAAGTACTTAATACACCAACTCAATAATCCCAAGTGTAAACTTTAAATCAGCTCCACACCTCAGCTCTTTGGATGACTCAATGAACAGATGTCCACATGTGAAATGACCCCAATTACTATAATGTAATGACTTTGTGTGGTGTGGAAAACCATTGAGAAACTCTGTATTTTTTTTTTACTTTGAAATAAAAGATTGCTTTATGTCTCCTTGGCTTCATCAAAATTGATTTTAACCCCATTTTTGTATGCTACACATACAAAGTATGTGTTCACAAACCAAAAAAACAATGAAAACACTGTGCCACTGAGCAAACAAGTAGGAAAAATTCATTAAAACCTTATCACACCAGCAACAGCATTGGCATTACAATGCATTTATGTGTGGTTTTCCTACTGACAGTGATTCCGGGAGGTTACCATGACAAAAAAATCTGCACACTCACACAGGATGCAGGGTTAAGAGGGCTGTGGTTAAGCAATCCGAATAAGACCCCTACCAGTCTTTATAGAGCCATTAAAAAAACCCAGAAAACCTAATTATCACACATGAAAGACGTGACACAGACGAAGGAATGCAGAGATGGAAATGATTAAGAAAACCTAGCCTTTTACATTTGAATCTAGCATTTCTAAAACTGATTTCATTTTATTCAGATTTTTACCAAGTGACAAGTCAAAAGAAAAAGCAAGAATCTTAGAATTTTTATGGTTAGACATGTCAAATATAAAAAATGTTAAATAAAGCCCTCAAAGTTACATTTTTAGTCCCTTTTCTTTGCTATATCAGCAGCATTCTCGTTGGGGCGTATAAGAAAAAATAGTGATCTCATGTTTTGGCAGGAATTTCCCTTCTCCAAGCGCTGGACTAATACTATCTCTGCACACAGAGAGTGAAAGGGTAGCATTATTCCAAGATGACCGGGATTTCTTTGTGTGGAGGAGATAGCAAAAGAGACAGGAAGCAATAAAACACTTTTTTATAGTTGCTATCAGTCCCCTTACATTTATACTGTTCAGACATTGTATATTCTTTAATAACTTGGCATAGAAGTTGTTAAACAACGCAGACACTGTCTCCCTTTTCCACATTAAAGTTGCTAGTGAGCTGTTTAATTTACAATTTCAAATCTCATACTGACTTTGAAGCAGCCAATCACAAACAGCGTCTGAAATACAGGAAGTGATGTCCTTCTTTAACGCGTCTAGCTGTGGAATCCGGCCGTTGCTTTCCACGGAGCATCTGGCAGGAGTTTGTATCCCAGTATGATGCAACATCTGGGTAACATCTCATATGCTCTCGCTCTATATCGCTCCCAAAGCTCGTTTGTTACCATGACTGAGCAGCTGAGTCATACCACTTCACACACCTTGACAGCTGACACACATATTCTAAATGAAAAAGACAATTATAACCAGAGGGATAAGCACAGAGAAACAGCTCATTCTCCTGTCACACCGTCTTCCACGTGGTCTCGTGATGAGAGCCATACCCAGTCAGGGTGTGGTGCCTCCGGCACTAAAAATCTCACTGAAGTGATACTCAGACGCATTCTTTGTCGTCATCTGTCACGTTCTGCAGATCGTTAGTCAGCTAATCTAATAAGCTGTCTATGTTAGAGGATGATTATCACGCTTGGGTGGTCTCATTTAACTAAAATCAGTAATAGACTAGAAAAGTTACATTGTCTGCAATAACGTTGATGTGAATGCATTCTGTAGAATGTAGTCACGGAAATGTTTGCTAAAGACGCTGAAGAAATTTACTGTAATTGCTGAAGGGATTTGCTGAAAATGCTTTTTTTTGCAGAATGGTTTAAGTTGCTAAAGGACTTAAATTTAAAGAAATTGCAGAATGTGCACAGAAAAATTGAAGAATTTCTTGAAAATTAAAAAATTGCTAAAAAATGTAAAAATGCAAAAGGTATGAACTTAGAATTTGCTCAAAACCTCAGTAGATGTCAAATTAGCTAAAAAAAAGGGAGCATGTTGCTAAAATACAAGCTTAGTGCAGAAATAGCCTTATAATCAACAGTATATGACAAAATAGCCAAAAATCTAGCATATTGCTAAAATACTAACTTAACTCAGAGTTAGCCCCCAAAATCCCAGTAGTTGCCAAATTATCCCAAAAATCTAGCACATTGCTAAAATTTTAGCTTGAATATGAATTATCCTAAAAACCCAAGTAAATGCCAAATTAGCCAAAAAAGCTAACACATTGCTAAAATACTAGCTTAACTCAGAATTAGCTCCAAAATCCTCAGTAGATTCCAAATTAGCCAAAAAAGCTAGCATGTTGCTAAAATACTAGCTTAACTCAGAATTAGCTCCAAAATCCTCAGTAGATTCCAAATTAGCCAAAAAAGCTAACATGTTGCTAAAATACTAACTTAACTCAGAATTAGCTCCAAAATCCTTAGTAGATTCCAAATTGCCCAAAAAAGCTAACATGTTGCTAAAATACAAGCTTAACTGCAAATTAGCTCTTAAAACCTCAGTAGATGCCAAATTAGCCAAAAAGGAAAAAAGTATCATGGTGCTAAAATATTAGCTAAATTCAAGAATAGCCCAAAAAACGTATTGGAGGCTAAATTAGCCAAAAACATTAGCA
Source organism: Oryzias melastigma (assembly GCF_002922805.2). NCBI lineage: Eukaryota > Metazoa > Chordata > Actinopteri > Beloniformes > Adrianichthyidae > Oryzias > Oryzias melastigma. The sequence goes on from NC_050526.1 coordinate 2,937,503, forward strand.
TGTTGTTGGACTATTAGCTAAACTCAAAATTAGCCTAAAAAACCTCATTAGCGTTGTCTTTAACATGCTAAACGTTTTGATTCTAATATTATATAGGTTTTAAAGTGCGGAAAAATTGTATGAATTTTGTGAGGGAAAAAAAATTATACAAATTGTTTAAAATTGTAAAAAAAAATGTGTTAATTCACAAATTGTGTTAAGCCTAACAACACCAATAATACAAGTATGAATTTTCTGAACATGCTGAATGCTTTTAATTGCATAAATTTGAAAAATTGCCATTAATTTCAATGGGGGTGAAAAATCACACAAATTGTGTAAAATCTTAAAAACTGTAAAATGTATGAATACCACAAGCAGGAAAGTCCTAAATTTTTTGATACCAAGATTGCAGAAATTGCTGAAAGTGTGATTGAGTTATTACGAATCAAAAAACATACAGAAGAATAAATAAGGAATAATAAAGGATCACAATAGAATGTAATAGTGTGAATGCTTTAAAGCATTTACACTATTACATGGAAAAACTAAAACTATTAAGCTTATATACAAAACACATTTTAGAACAGAGAGTTATTGTTAAACACATTTAATTGCTAACTAAATAAGATAAATGGAAAAACACATGCTAGACAAACAGCAGCCTTTATCTGAGCAACACAGACGAGAGGTCAAGTAGGGGTTGTTGTTTAAAATCAATAAACAGGCTTGGGACGCCAAATCAGTCTTCTGAGGCTAGAGACTCTTTGTGTGCTATAAAGTCTACGAATCCAGTATGAGAGAGTTACCTCTAGACAGAGAGACAAAGACTTCTTCAGTGGTTGAGTCTACTGCAGACTCAGAGATGAAAGCGTACAGTATCTATTGTTCCTTCTTACAGAGACAGATCCCAGAGAGCCTTGTCCTGTGGTATTTACCAGACACCCTCTAGCCAGGCCTGTGTTTTTGTTTTCTTTCAAACCGTTTGTCTTTTAAAGTTGTATTTGATGGGCCTGAAAATCATACATGACCTACATTTCCTTAAAATGTAGACACTTGAGCTAACAGATCCTGTGAACTGTATGCACAGGAGGAATGAACGTGCATCTTTATAAACTGAACAAGAGGGCTGCAGCTGGAAGGACGGTTTGTTTGACACTATGAACAAATGACTGTATATCAGAAATGTTCTTTGCAACAGAATGCTGCTCTGTACTCCTCACATTTCAGTGGTAAAACCTTTGATTCCATTTGACATTTGAATGGACCACTTTGATTTCCTAATACAATAACTTATAGCTTAGTTTGAGTAACATCTGTTTGATCATGTCAGGATAATAGAAAACAAATTGATTTATTCTAAAAACAAAGCGTGTTGACTGGAAGAGCCCATTAGTCTGGACTGAGTCTTCTTATTTTGGTCCAGATCGAGTCCTGAACCATGAATGTGGTTCGTCTTCTTTCTGTTTCAAACTAAAGCCTGTAATAAAAACCACATAACTAAAGATCTCTTCACTCATTGGTCAGAAATAACAAGGTCAATGCAAAGAAACGAGAGAAGAAGTAATAGAGGTCCTACGCTTTGCACTCCTTGTCGGGACAGTTCACTTATTCAAACTTTGACCCATTTTGAACGTCTGTATCAATGACTGAATGTCAATGGACTTCTCAACTCCTCCCCTCTTGTGTTCCAAATAGGAAGGCCAAATCGTACAGACAAATAGTAATTTCTCCGTCACTTTTACTTGTCAGAATCACCATTCTTGTTATGATACTTTCTTTTAGCACGTTCTTTCTAATCCTATTTTTTTAAGATATTTATTAGTTTGGTTGCTTATTCCAATCAAACTATTGTTCTTTTTTTTCTTCTTTATTGCCAGTTATTCAAGTTATAAACGGATTAATCAGATATGTCAGTAAAAGCATGTGGTGCCCGCTGGCTCCACCTCCAACATTTGATTGACAGATTCCCCCGAGCCACTTTCAGTAGGAGGGGTGTGGACTATGAACAATCCGGAACAAGCTCACTCCTGATTGGTGACAGTAGTTCTTCTAAAAACGTGACTGACTCAAGACTAATCGCTGTCGAAGGGTTGCAATATGGCGGTAGATGTATGAGGAAGTGACGGCTAAGGCTCTGGCATGAATTTTGGGAGGGCCGGAGGTAAGGCATTACCTATGGGGGACCTCAACACTTGTTATATAAACAATCTATGGTCTGTATCAACGTCAGGACATTTGAACGAGTTGCTGTTGCTCCGTGTCTCTACGCTCTCTGTTTACATCCTGTAAAACCAGCTTCGGTGGCCATTTTGGTCCAGTTGTTCCACCCCGAGCATGGAGCTTATTCCGGCTAAGGAAACTCAGAGCGAAACGGAGTTCAATCTGATTGGAAACGAACCGAGACGACCTTGAAAGATGGGTCCAAGAGCGGTTTCTGGTCCCAGACCAGGGTCCGCTTGGGTGCATTCAGACTGAAAATTTGTTTTGCATTATCGGAAGAAACAAACTTTGTCCAGTCTGAATACACTCTAAGGCAGGGGTCTCAAACTCGCGGCCCGCGGGCCATCTGCGGCCCGCAGGATGATGATTTGCGGCCCGCGTCTTCATATGAAAGATTACTGTTAGTGCGGCCCGCAAGGCTGATATGAATGACAGTTGTTATGTGCAGAGCTGAATGAACCAATCACAGTGAGGTATATGACTCTGGAGGCGGGACATCGGCGGTCTGTCCAGTACCTCTGTCTATCATTCATTCTTTCCTCCAATCAGCTGGGCGGAGGAGGAGCCATGAAGCACCAAACATGATTTGTGTGACAAATTCACATGCCCCGCGCGGGGAATTTGCTGCTTGCGGCTCGTCAAAAAATGTGTTTCTGTCGTCACGCTGCGTGTCGAAGGCATACGTTTTTTGACATGCTGACTGTTCCTAACCAGAACTCCTCAAGCTCCGATCCTCAAACCTGTAAGCCCGCCCCGCGTGGCGATCCGCGGTACCCGACTGTCAACCATGTGATCCTGAGCTTGGCTCGCACCTGCGCGCGCGTGTCTGTGACTTTCAAGGTTCACACACCGACTGTGTCGACGCGCATTCCAGTCCATGTAAACGCGCGTAACAGAATATCGGACTTCTATCGCGTTTGCATATTCTGTTACGCGCGTTTGCATAGAACCCCCATGGAAAGCAGCCCCCCCCCCCC
>NC_050526.1:2941253-2941488 GCF_002922805.2 Oryzias melastigma
TTTTCTCTAGTCAGTCAGTCAATATGTGGTTTCTTCAGTTGTCTGTATCTGTTGTTTGGTCATTGTTATTATTTTATTTATTTATTACAAATTTATTTGTTTTTTTTATTCATCTTTAAATGTACATGGTAAAAAACAAGAAAACAACAACAGAAAATTCTATATACACTAAATAAAAACATTCCACCTCTATTATGTAGTTCGAAATGGAGTAGGAAGAAGTTTAAAAAACTTT
>NC_050526.1:2941560-2957513 GCF_002922805.2 Oryzias melastigma
CGTTCATTATTTATTCATTATTTTGTGTTAAAAATAAAGATATTTAAGAACACTGGAGCCCTGTGACAGACTGGCGACCTGTCCAGGGTGTACCCCGCCTTCGCCCTTCAGTAGCCGGGTTAGGCTCAGGCGCCCCGCGACCCCGACAGGGAAGAAGCGGTCAAGAAGATGGATGGAAGAACACTGGAATGTTTTCTCAGTGATTTTCTTGTGAAAATCCTGATGCGGCCCAGCCTCACCTAGTCTCCGCCTCCAGCGGCCCCCGGCTGAATTGAGTTTGAGACCCCTGCTCTAAGACCTTCCCCTATTCACCACACTATCAATTCTATACAATATTTTGAGATATGTGTGCAGAATTTAAAGAACTTTGAAATGTTCATCCTAGACTGCTTTGTTTTTCACCTTTAAATTATGCTTTTAATGGCAACAGTAAATAGTTTCAGATTTTTTTTTTAATTAGAAGAGTCAAGAAAGTCTATGCTGAGTTAAAATCTGAGTAGTCTAATATATAAAAAAAATTAAATAAATGGACCGTTTATGCTGCAAAACTTTTCATGTATGTAGTTAACAGGAGATTCCTTACAAAAACTAATATTCAGCAACAATTTTAGCACCACGTAGAGATCTAATAAATCATTAAGGTGTCAGTAGCTTGAATGTGCATACTTATCTATATATTCATGTGTGCTAGCGTAGCACAAAAGACCATATGGTGCAGAGAGCGAGCTTGCACATCAACTGTTGGCAAGGAAAACAAGCTAGCAAAGACCTTCATTTAGCCAGCATTAGTCCGGCCTTCTTCATTGTTTTTACCAAATACAACCTAGCATCATCTGTGCCTGAAGACAAACACCCACCACATGCTCAGTGACCCCATGTGTTTAGCAAGCCCTGCAGGCCGATACATATGGAAATGTACAGTTCTGAATGCTAAAAACACTGACCTAAAAAATCGATTCGAAAAATAAGATTTCTATATTATAGTCGAAGAAAAAGAATAAAGAATCTTATTTAAAGTGCTTAAAATAATAAAGGGATTTAATTTATAATTATTTAAAATATATATACTTTTCCAGCATTTGTGACTTTTAATAACGTCTGAAGTATGACACCATTTATGACATAATATTTAACATTAAACCTTAGTAAATGTGTAAATTAAATGTAAAATTGTTGTAAAACTATAAAAAATACAAAAAATGAAATCCAATGTTAGACATGCTAACTTATTCTAATATAAAATTTAACATTTTAAACAAACTAGTCCACTGATGCTAACTTACATACTTAATTAAGATGAGATATTTTAAATTATTAACACATTTTTCCCCTTTTCTTACTGATCATGAGTGATCAATGGTCATAAACTTGAAAATTACAATTTAACCAACCGTGTCATGTTGATTAAAACACCAACATTTATAACTGTGAAGTGAAACAGCCTCTGCAGCCAAGAATTTAGCTAAAACATTAAATAAAAGGACAATCAGAGGGAAAGAATGATATAAAACCCACCCAAATCACGATTAATATCAGCAGTGGAATAAACACAATGATGGAAACTCAATGGGGAGCAGCTACACCCTAAAACAGATGTGACAGTCGCTGTGTTTTATTTTTCATTTGCAGTTAAATGGAATAAAAACTCAAAAAAACAGTGACACGCCCGTGATGTTCCACAACAAGGGAGAGGCTGCCGATGATGTATATAGAACGCTCCGGGCTTCCTATTTTTTTCTGTTCTGCTGACTTTTGTTGTCAACTAAAGAACCGCGCTCGCTTGTTCAACCAGGAACCACCAAGCAACACTTTCTGACTCTCAAACTCCTTTTAATATTTATTCACAGGAAGATTACGCTATTTATAGTGTTACACTCTTTGCCTTAGCTAGACTTTAAAAAAGGAAATGAAATGGAAAACTGCTTAACAAGTTTCAGCCCATGTTGTTTTCTGTTGCATATAATACTCCCCGCCCGGAACATCCAAGTAATATGAACTCACTTCCTAAACTTCCTACTACACACAATAGCAACGAACAGGCCAGAAAACAAGTCCCTCAAATCCTACTGTAGTCTTTCACAAACTATGAACCTCTGCTATGCAAACCCACACAGCTTTTTTTGTAATACGAGAGTGTGAGTCAGGAATGATGGGTTAGTGAGTTTGCAAAAACAAACAGCAGGCTTCCCTTTTCAAACCTAACAAGCCACTTAATCATCACTAAAGCTGGAAAAGTCAGCGTTTATAAGCATGTGATTCATTGATTTCTTTGGAAGTACCAACAGAGAATCAAGAATTTTGGAGGTTCTGAATGAATTTGATTAAGAACATATGGACAAATCAAATAAATGCTTCTTGTATGGCTGCAGAGCTGCACAGAAACTGAAACTGACCACCACTGTTTCCTCACTGCAGGACGCTCAGCTCTTGACACTGCCACAGTTATGGAAAAGGAACTTGTCTGTAAAGTAAATCTAGGGTGTATTCAAGTCCCTTGGTCCGGACTGAGTCCTGAATATTGTATTTGGTCTGTATTCAGACTGCCGTATCCCTGAGATTTCTGTTTCGAACCAAAGCTTGTGAAAAAAACCACATGACTGAAGATTTTTTCATTCATTGACCAGTAATTACGAGTGCAAGGCAAAGAACGAGAGAATGAGTAAAGGAAGCTTTGCATTTCTTGTTGGGATAGGGTATCAACGTCAGGAACAACACATTGTACTTGGTGCTTTGGTACGGTGGAGGCATGCTGACGGCTAGTTGGTAAGGAGGTGTTGGCTACGAAAGTATGCTAATAGGTGTTTATTATACATAGATTGTTGGGAAAACAGTGTGAAAAGCAATGTGTATGAAGTTGTTTTGAATACCCTCCATTCACCCAACCGAATGTCAATGAGTTATTGCTGCATCGCTCCTCCACAATCTCTGTTTATACCACGTAAAGCCCGGCTACGGTGGCCGTTTTGATCCAGTTGTTCCACTCCGAGCACAGAGCCTATTCAGACTGAAAAAACCTTCATCCGGTAGCAAACGAACACTTTGAAAGAGCGGTTCCCGGCCCCAAACCAGCGTCCGCTTGGGTGTATTCAGACTGAAAATTTGCTCCGAATTATCAGAAGAAACAAACTCTAAATGTGTCCAGTCTGAAAACACCCCTTACACTGAAAAGCTAAGGGAAAAAAAGGGGAGAGACTGCGATGATGTCTTTCTGTGGCTCAAACCCAAGAAAAGTGAATTCTTCCAGCTGTGGGAGGAGACAATGCAGGCTAACTGATGGGCAGCATGAGCCCAGCTAGCCAACTCAACCCCTAGATAATAAAGATAAATGTAATACCTCTTAATTAAACATTAATAAATCACAATTGAGCATATTATTGCACGCTTTATTGAATAACCTCCATAATATATGATCTAACTGGTGCAATTCCCCCTAAGTTTTGATGATGACTGGAGAAAAAAAAATCAAACTCAGCACAAAGAGAGCCGGAAAACAAAGCCTCTTCACAGGGGGGAGAGGGTGCTCCAGCATCGGCACAACAGTGGCATTTACCCCGCAAATACATCCACCCATCCGGCTCTAAAGCCCGGAGTTAGCATGTTCCTGTCAGGGTAAACAAAGCGCTCAACGTGACCGACCTTCATTGATGTGCATCATCACGTCTCTGAAACGCTTCAAAGAGATAACGCTCAAAGAAAAAGGAAAAGTGTGGTCGCTGTCGCAGAGTATCAGCTGATCCGAATCCGTTTCGAGGAGGGGGAATGGGTTTTAATTGTGGCGGCAAAGCGGCGAGCTCGTGCGGGGCTTTTTCGGAGGTGAAGCAGGATCACAATAGTAGCCATGCAGTTAGCCGACAGGGATGCAGACCGCGTCCAGCCGTTAGAGCAGAATTTATCAGTAGCTAGCTACATTTGAATACTTATTTGAATTATGCTAAAAAAAATAATGTATGCTTCACAATGTTAGACATCAGCTATTATTTTTTAACCCTTCTGACATCAGCAGATGTGCCGCAGAAAAACCCGAAAATTATTTTTCTGACATAAACTTGGCGCGTGCAGCGGTCGACTTTTAAGCTAGTAGCTAAACCGCTTCTTTTTTCCCTTCTCTGAATATAAAAAGTAATGTCTAACGCTCACTTACTCTTTTATTTTGGGTGTGTGCGCCTCCGCTGAAGGTAGGTAGAGCCAAGCCCTCCCCTGCCGTTACTGCAGCTCAGCGCGGTGGCCTCCTCTCCCTCCGCCGCTCACCAGCTACTCCCTGCAAAGCTGCGACGTGTCAAGGCGGCGGAAACGCAGTCGGGGCACTTCCTCCCGGTGGCCTCTCTGTGCGAACTTTCAAAATAAAAGTCACCTGAACTGTATTTGTAAAGAACATAACCATGTCAAATTTTATTTTTATTTATTTAACTTCTTTACATGTACACACGCATTAAAAAAGCAGAAAATTAATAAGGGTGTAAGAGAAGGTCAGATAAAATATGAACCTGAACCCCTTTGGATAATGTCTGCCAGATCACTGGGTAAATATACAGCAAAGGGTACCATAAATCCATTAAAATATTATCTTTGTTGCTTAACTTGGCACAAATTCTTTACATTGGCAGGATTTTGAAAATGTTTTTATGCCATTGAGATACAGTGGATTTTTTTTCTTTAATCCAGTTAAATAAAACGTACTTTGGTGCCAAAAAAAAGGGCTTACTAAGTTTATTTATTCTTGATTTGGTGGCAACTGGAGCCGGAACTGACTTTACAAAGTTTGTGTTTTAGTATGGATCAGATTTCTTCGGTAATACATAGCCAATTTACATTTATATTTAAGGCATACATTAAATATGTTCTGTACAGGTTTAGATTATTCAGAAAAAGTGGGTTTTAATGTTGTCTATGTAAAATCTTGAACTGAGTTTCTTTATATTTGTTGCTAATAAATTATGAGTGAGTAGATCTGATCAATTCTTTCTAGCAAGTGTCTTTGCAGACTGTTTGATTATGTGGTTGTTATGGATTAATGTGAATTGTTCTTTTTGTCTATTTTTTTTTCCTTTTCCTTTTTCCTGGTTGTACTTCTGCTGGGCTTATTTGCCAGGTCATCTTGATGAGAACTTGTTCTCAACTGATCCTTAAATAATATATATATATATATATATATATATATATATATATATATATATATATATATATATATATTAGGGTGGTCCTTAAAATAAGACATTAAAAAAAATTTGGATTTTCTCAAAGTGCTTTTTGATAAAATTGTTCGTATTGACTAGAAAAAAATTAACACAAAATATCTTGAATAAAGAACTATATTCACTACTGTCACACGGCGTGGAAAGGTAGCGAGTTCAACTGTGTAAAAATTATATTTAGAAAAAAGACATATTATGCAAACAATTATTATATTCTGATCAGGATGGACATTGCTGTACAATACAATGGTACTTTCTGTAATATGGTGTTATTATACATTTTTAGACACTAGACATATAGCATTTGTGTCTTTGCACAGCCTTTGCCATGTCAAGTTAACGGAATACAAAATATAATATTTCAAATTACATACTGAATATTGGAATTGGCTCTAGTCATGATCACTTGAAAACTGTTTGAGTTGTTGTTTTCTTTGCATCGGGAAACTGGCGGCGATGCCACTCAACAACTTGCAGAAGATATTGACGTTGCTGCTCATCCTTGGTCAGGATATGATTGTAGTCCTGGATAAGTGCTACTCCACGTTCTGCAAAGTCATTTACGCTAGCAATGCCACTGAGTACTCTTTGAGATGACTGAAATGATATGTCCTGTTCCCATTCTGCTGGGTCTTTGTCTAAGAAATCTGTATTGATCCCGAATGCCTCAAAAATGCGACATGAGGAAGATGTCACAAAATCAGCAACAGACATGTCAGCAATGGCTTCCCTAGCTGCGAGGTCTATATGAGCTCGTGGAACAGGGTTTTCCATACCTTCCTCCTTGAGTGCAGCTACCATCCTACGCTTGATATCGACTTCCACAGATTTGTCGAAAAGAGCAAGTCCAGCCAAATCTTCACTGAGGTACCACAGATGATTGACAAACTTCTTGCTGGTGGCCTTTGCAATCTGAGGATCATGATATAACAGTAGCCCCTTCAGGAACATCAGGTCGCCAGCTGGAGCAGTAACAGTAGATGGAGCAGTGAACCAGGCTTTGATGTACACTATTCCAGCAAAAGCAGTGAAGCGCTTCAATCCAGCAAGTTCGTTTGAAGTTAGTTTGAACTGGTTCCTAAAGATGAATATTTTGATTCCATAGATTACGCGTGCCATCCACCTTGCACGATGAACAGCTCCAGGTCGATTGAATTTGAGACCTCTTGGGGGTTGGGCACCGAAAAGAACTATGGTCAGTTCAAGCAGTTCACGATAATCATCACGTGGCTGAGTAGATTCCAGCTGCTGGAAACAGAATGATAACATTTGTTCCTTGCAAGTGAAAAATGCATTGGCAGTCTCAAAATCCAAATCAGTTGGGATCATTGGGTCAAACTGGCTCTGGTCAATAACGTTCCACTTTGACTGAAAACGTTTAAATATGGATATGTCAGGACCACTTGATGGACCAAAGCATATGGTGAATGCTGCTTCTGCCACCAGTTCCAGAATGTGATGACGGCAAGCAAAGTGGAAGAGAGGGCGCCCAAGCCTTTGCTGCAGCAGTGTGCAGGCACCAAGTACTGAACCAGTATTACTGGCTGTTGTATCAAAGCTCATTCCTGCCACTTTATCTGACAGCTGCCATTCATCAAGGCATTGAGCAACAGCCGCAGATGTTGCTTGTCCAGTCCCTGCAGCAAGTTTTGGTACTCCAAGTAGCTTTGCGGTCCCTCTTGGGTCAGTTACTATGACAGGAAGCCGCTCACAATTTTGATTCCCATCATCTGGAAGTAGTTTACCATCCCAATGAACAACCAGGCCCATACTGGCAGCATAAGATTCCTGTATATCCTCAGCTATTGCCTTCCTATAGGTTTGTCTAGATCTCCTTATTGAGGATCTATTAATTGCCAAGTCAGATGGATTGTGTCCAAGAGCCGAAGCTGTAGCAGACAAAATATGCACTGCTGACCGGTCACTAACCTTGGTACGGTCTAGGGCAGCAGTCAACTGTGGAGTAAGTATACTTTTTGCTCGACGAGACCTTTTGCGAGCAGATGAAGAGGCACATAAAGTCTCATTGTCAGTGGCATCATCACTGCTGCTTGATGAGGTCGTCAGTTGAACGGTTTCCTCCTGCACACTTTGCAGTTGCTTTGCATGCATGGCTCTTTCAACAGATAGTTCACGGCGTACTGATGAACGTTCCTCTCTGTCTGACAATATTTTGTCAACACCAACCATAAAACCACGTCGCACTGGCTCACGTTGTGCTTTGAGGAATTCTATATCCTCTGGAATCTTAATCAGCTGAAGTGCATCAACATGAGCTATATCAAACAAGTCATTAAGACTTGCCTGAAAGTCATATTCCTTTTTAATTTGAGGTGCTGAACGACGATTTTTTCCTTTCAAGATTGCCCTATACTGTGCCACTTTTCTCTCTAGCCTCCCAATGATATTTCTTTCTTCTCCAGTTGGAATTCTTGCCTTTTCCCAGATGTCCATCACCTCACGGACAACTTGAGTTACAGCCATCCTAATCTCCACCTTCTCATCATGGTGCAACCAAAAGTACCGTCTCAGAACCTCAGTCCAAGTTGGAAGTCGATTTTCAGGCAGCTCAGCCAATGGAAAACCAACAAGCCACACTATGTTCTGCTTTCTTGTTGAACATGCCATTGTTAGTTGTACAATGTTTACACCATTTCTGGCACACTACTGTTTTTGAGCCTGTTAAATAAATCCAGTGTTAACTATGCTTTACAGAAATTGTTCAGCAGGCCTTCTATAATTTTGTCATTCACTGTGTAGTTGTATGTAATCTAGCCTTTATTCTGAATGAACTAGAGAATGGAGAGCATTACAAGTGTGCAAAATAAGCTGATGACAGTTTAAAGCATTTTACCATGTTGAAAATAGGCAAAACTTTAGGTGTCATGTGACAGTGGTAAAACAAAGTCAAATCACATGAATTTTTACTCAAATTATTTTCTCCACAAAAGGAACTGAAAAATCAAAAAGCACTTACAAAAAGTTAAACTTTATTTTTTAGGACCACCCTAATATATATATATATATATATATAATTTAAGGGGTAGTTCCCAACATGAACTTATAACAGAAAGATGACATAGTCATGAGGACAGATTTTAATGGAATCAGATGAGTTGCTGTAGCAAATCCGGAAGGAAGAAGCCAATATATATATATATATATATATATATATATATATATATATATATATATATATATATATATATATATATATATAATGATAATTGTTCTTTTTTTCCTAATTTAATTAACAAATACATAAATAGGCTACCAAAAATGTGTAAAATTATATTGTTTGTTTGAAAGATTTTAAGTAGCCTATTGAAAAAAAATTATTCATCACCTAATTAATTTGACTAAATTATAAGTAGATTGCAGTTGATGGTCTACCCTCCTTGTTTCAATAGAAACATACCTTCTGTATATAAAAAATATATATATTTAACAATGGATGGAAACAAAGCTAACATTATTACAAGGACTATCGAGTCAATAAAATAAACTAAGGTATTGCCTACTCTAAAATGAACTTTCAATGAGATTATTTGAAAAAAAAATAAGCTTTTATTTTGGAATTTAAAATGTGTTTTCCGGTTTGAGGATCAGCAGCTTCACTCATCCTCATTCTGATCAGCGCCTGCGTCTACACTTCCAGCCATGGATGGTTCCAACTCATCCAGAAGTCCGCCAGAACCGGGTGGGCGGGTTTCCTGGACTCACTTGTGGTCTTTTGTTGGTGTAGCTCCACCTGGCCTTCACAGCTGGAAATAAAATCTCTGTGTCATAAGAAAAGGCTGGAGCTGCAGTTTATTCAAAGGAGGATGACAAACAAAAGATCACTTCACAGCGTAAACTAACAATTTTATGTCACAAATAAAACTGTCACAAAAAATATATAAATAAAAATGTTTTAATCCTTCCTAAATATAAATGTAAATAATTGGCCTTTGGCTGATATGCAGATGAGGGACATGAAATTGGTCAAATAATACCTACATCTATCTAAACAATGCCTTCCTACAAGTCAATTTACTTTAAAAAATTGTTGTAAATATGATGGATATACCTTATTATTCCAAATATTTTTTTTGTTTTTTATTGATGCTCCATAAAACAAAATCCAAGCGCCAATTATTTCCCCCAAGATAATTACAATATTTCTATCTAAATGCTTTTTATAAAAGGTAGAAGAACTGGCTCTTAAAATGCTTATTTTCTAGTTAAATGTGTTCAAATACTTTTCTTTAAGTCAATGTGGTTTTATTTTCTCAGTGATGTGTTTTCTCTCATTTACCTTGTTGAAAGTGACCTTTTTATCAAAAAGCAGAAAAGGTTGGATAGACAATCAAGGCAAATAAAGGCAGAATTTTGAGATAGAATTCAGTTTTATCAGATTAACACCAGAATTCTCAGATGAATGTCAGACTTCTGAGATTAAAGTAAAAATTATGAGGGAAAAAAAGTCAAAGTTGTGAGTCTAAAGTCTGAATTACGAAATTAAAGTAAGAATTGTGAGAAAAAAATCAAAGATTAAAGTCATCATTCTAAGAAAAACTTGGAATTTTGATATTCAAATCAGAATTTTTAGAAAAAAGTTAGAATTCTAAGGTTAAAATCAAAATACTTGAAAAAGTCAGAATTCCAAGAGCAAAATCATAATTTTTTGAAAAAAATGTCAGAATTCTCAAAAAGTCAGAATTTAGGCTTAAATCAAAATGTTTGCACTTTTTTCATGGCACGAATCCTCTTCCGTAGTAGCATATCAAAATTTAAAATAATAATAATGATAAATAATAAAATAAAGGAAAGAAAGAAGGAAAAGAAAGGATAACGACCGCTCTTTTAAAACAGAAAGTACCACTCTCAAATGTAAACATATCCCATGTTTTAGAAATGACGTCATTACGCTCCTTCCAAGATAACATTTGGGCGTTAGGTTTTAAGACCTGAACACACCGCAATTACGCTTGGTATCAATTTGACGGCAAATGGGGTTTACGTTTTTGGCGAAATAAATTGTTGAATTGAAGTAAAACGTTTTAAATTCCCCACTTTTTACGATAATTGTGGAAATTATTCAATTTTTGTCCTTATATTTAAACGTGGGCCCTTTGTGAGGGAGGACGCTAGTTAATCATTCATTTTGGGGTCCGGCAGCTGCGGTGCTACAAATCGAGCGTCTCTCGTCCGTTAGGGGCGCTTGCTGATAGCTGTGTTGAAGAGCGAATGAACGGGGCAAAGATGGACGACTCCCGGGACGTTCAAACGTCCAAGAGGAACGGCGGCTCCAGGTCGTTTCTGTCTTCCACCTCTGCTGTCGCGATGGAGATCAAACGGAAGAAAATACGAGAGAGTTCGGTGTATTTGCAGACGGAGGTATGTGGAGGAGCTGTTACTGTGCGCGCGTGCGTAGACAGGGTTCATGACAGGTCAGTTGTCGTTAGTGCAAAGTGCAGCGATTCAAACAAAAGCTTTAAAAAAATCGTATTCAAGAAGAAGCAGCTTTTGTAGAGTTTGTGTGTCTCTTTTTTGAATTAATATGAACACATAACAGCTGTTAATCTCTTAAAATATTTTTATTTTATTTTCTAAAGGATAGTTTTAATACAAAAAGCTGCACATTCGTACATAAAAAGGAATGAATTAAAAAAGTTAATTTACCTTGTGAAAAAGGAAAAGTAACTATATTTATTAAAAGTATGAATAACAAAAAGTGTATTTTATTAATTATACTTGAGTATACTTTTAGTTTACTATAGACTGATTATGTTTAGAGTATGGATTAAAATTGGAACATTTTAAGTTTACAAAATATATATTGATAGTAAGTCAACTTTAAGTATGCTGTTTTACTTTCCGTATAGTAAAATAGTACACTTAAATAGACTATTTTTGCTAAAGATTTGCATCATGTCAATCCAGCTTATTATTATTTTACATAAAATGATCAATTGTTGTCATTCATGATAAAGGGGCAGGATTGTGAGGAATAGCATTGAAGTAAAATATAAAAATCATCATTTTTTTTTTACCTTGTTTCTAACAGTTTATATTTTCATGACTTTAAACCCAAAGTTTTGACGTTCACCTGTGAGGTCTGCAGCCTCAGCCTCCGGAGTCTCATTATGTGGTTCTTTTTTCCTTCCGTTGTGGCTCTCTGGTTAAAAAAAAATAGCTGTAAAAAGCAGTTTAAAAAAAAAAAAAGTAGCTTAAACTTTATAACTTTATAATTCACAAAAAGTTGAAGGACAGCTTGGTTCTGAGAGACAGAACCAGAATACCTACTTAAAGAAAACCAAATTATTTCTATTTTTGAACAAATTCAGGGATTTTAGGTGCACCTTATGATTCCAAAAACACAGTAATTACTCACTTAATTAGCCCTGATTTATTTAATTTAGCTAGATTAATGAATTTCTGGCTGAGATAAATCACAAACCACAAATAAAACTTTCTTTCTTAAATCACCAAACATGATTCTACCTGCTACTAATTTGCTGTATTGAGATGTGACACAGGGTGTCTTTTATTTTGAAAGGAAGTCATGTGAACCTTATAAAAAGTTATAAACCATTTCAGATTCTGAAAAAAGGCTATTTTCTTTTTATGTTTGATTAATGGCAAAAAAGAAAGAAATCAATAGTTGATTTATATTTACCATACTAGTAACGAACAAAATACAAATTAGTCTTATTTTCTAAAAATGTTATGGCTTCAAATGGCTCTTTAAATGTTGACTTAAGTTTTTCTTTTGTTTTTTTCTATTTTTGCAATAATATCAGTTATAGCTATTGCTGTTATTTTCAGTATTTTGGTCTGATTTCAAGTTGTATTTTTTAAGACTCAAAGTCTACTAAAAACACATTAAATGAGTTCATATAATGTTTATTATTCACCATGTTTCTGTTCTC
This sequence comes from Oryzias melastigma, assembly GCF_002922805.2. Classification (NCBI taxonomy): domain Eukaryota; kingdom Metazoa; phylum Chordata; class Actinopteri; order Beloniformes; family Adrianichthyidae; genus Oryzias; species Oryzias melastigma. The sequence continues at coordinate 2,953,667 of NC_050526.1, forward strand.
TGCTTTACCTCCACATATGATATTATTCCTCTATAATTAACAGATTTTTTTTGTATGAAATGTTAAATAAATACAAATAATTTAACATGTTTTTACGTGTGAATTGATTTTAAGGTGAAAAATTACAATGCCTTTTAAATTTTAGTATTTTTTTTGTTTATGTTGAACTTTTTTCTTGTTTCTTGAATATTTTTGAAAAAAAATGTAATTACTAATATTATTAGAAGGCTAATACAAGATGCATGTATCACACATTAAATCGATAAAACAGCATTTCTAACAAAAATCTTTTTTTCTTTTCCTGTTTTAGTCTATTATTGCTCCATTGCTAACGTCTTGTGCGTTCACACAGAACACGAGTCTACAAGAGAAGCTGGACTTTGAGGTGCGGATGCGAGAGGGCGCCTACAAGCTGCTGCTGGCTTGCAGCAAGAGGGAACAAGTCCTGAACGCTTCCAAGAACCTGTTGACCTGCAGCGCCAGGATCAAGGCGTATCAGACGCTGCTGCAGAGGCAACGAGAGGAGCAGGGCATGATGGGAGCAGCGAGAAGGTAGGAAGATGCAGATTATAAATAACATTGAGGTAAAACAAGTCTTAGAGGTTCACGAGAGATGAATTTATGAATGAATTTAAAGACCTGCAGAGCGTGCATCGAGTGGACGAGTGGCGTGCTGCGGAACCATCGCTCTGTCTGGTAAGAAATGTCACATTTTATGACAAAAATATCACCATATAATTGAAATATTTCCTCCTCTTTGTATTAGGCCTCCGTATCCCTTTATTGTGGAGTGATTCTGAACACTTCAACAACAGAGGAAGTATGTTTTTTCTTCTCATTTGATTTTCTTTTTTGGTGGATTCTTGTTTTTACTAACTTTACTGACACATTCACTGTAAATTCCAGCCTCTCGGCGGGTGGCGGTGTTCTGTTTGATGAAGATGGGCTCGGATGTGTTTGACACAGACATGGTGGTGTTGGACAGATCGGTCACTGACATCTGCTTTGAAGGAGTCACCGTCTTGTAAATATTTAGCTTACATTTGAAAAAATACATTTTTAAGGGGTTCAGTTGACATTTATCCTAATCAGATTTAGTTAAACTATGGGGTCAAATCTGGATGATCTTAATGTGAATGAAAATCAGATTGAACAGTAAAAAAAAAAAGTTTTAGGCTTCAAATACATATTGTTAACTTGAAGTAATTATTGAAAATTTGAAAAAAGAAAATCTTACGTTTGGGGATAATATTGTAAACTTGAAAGGAATATCAAAAAATTGCAATAAATTTTAAATTTGAACAAAAATAAAAAATATACTGTTACCAAATATATATATATATATAAATGTATATATGTTATTCATTTGGATTTTCAACATTTTTTTCTCCCTCTTTGCTTTCAATACGATGAAGTATTAGGGCCAAAGAAAAGGAAGACTATGAGTTTTTTCCTCACAAATTTACAACTTTTAATCTTGTAAATCTATGAGTTTATTCTTTTAAATTTACAAGTTTTTTTCTCCTAAATATGCGAGATTAAAGTCAAAGTGAGCCTAGAGTCCAGCAAATGAACGCCATGAGCATCAGTTGACAGATTAAACTGTGAAAGCCAGAAATTCCGCCACACTTATAATAATGTGATTTAGAGTCGCCAAAAAGTTTGTGTTTTCAAAAACTGTCTGGAAATGAAGCGTCACAAATACTCCACATCTTTCCTCTTCGAGCACGGCTCTGACAAACAGATGGTTCTTTGTTGTTATTTTTTTTATTTTTAATCTGGTAAATTTATGAGAAAAAATGTCCTAAAATTAGCCTATGACTTTTAAAGTAATAAATATTTGACTTTATTCTCATAATTTAACAATTATGATTTTTTTTTCTTATCAGTTTATGAGATTTAAAGTCATAATTTATTTAAACTGGCCCTAAACCCCATCATACTTTCAAAGCTCAAAGCCCCGCCCCCACGTAAAATTAGGATCATCTCAGCCGCAAAAAAATTGAAACTGAAACAGAGAACTGGCAGTAATGAAGGAAAAAATGAAAAATGAGGTGAAAATGCAAATTAACATTTCTTTTTTAATTTGGAAACGGTTTTAGTTTAAAAAATGTATTCAAGTTTCTTCAAAATTTTTATATTTCTTTTAATTTGACAATAATTTTTTCAAATTTACAATTTATTTTTCAAAATTTCAATAATTCCTTCAAGTTTTCACTACACATTTTTTTTATTTTCTTCAAGTTTACAATGCCAGTTTTTCAAAACCATTTTTTTTATCCACTTTAAGCGGATCCTGCTGCCCTCCATATTAAACCAAACATTTAAAACTGTGATCTGCTCTCAGCAAAGATGCAGTTCCCGAGTTTGACCTGAGGGTGGAGCTGTGGAGCTGTGCGCTGGAGGAAGAGCTGGCTGTGGTGAACACTCCAAAGAAACTGGCGAAGAAGTTTCGTAACTCGTTTGGAAGAGCCTCTGAAAGGAAGCTCTGCCCCCTGCTGGAGAGTCCAGATGCTGACACCTTCCTGCAGTACAACCCCGTACCCAAGTATGTCCCTGAGTGTCTCACAGAACAATGTGTTGCTTGTTTGAGTGAATTAAGGAGTAATTTTTTTTAATTAAAGGACATAATTTACTGAAATAATTACTTCTAGTTGTAAATATTTTGTCACTCTTTTATCCAACAAAGCAATTTTTTTTTGCTTGTTTTGCCACAAAACAAACATAAATTTAAGTTGGTTGCACGTCTGAGCTCAGTATTTATAAATGACACAAACCACATGTTGATGGGAATCGGTTAATGCTAAAAACATTTTAAAAAACTGCTTTTAAATGAGCTAAAATCTGCATGTTGTGTGTGTTCCAGTGGAGCCAAATACAGCCTGCTGGCCTACACCACCCTGGGCCTGCCTGAGGCTGAAGGCAGTTTTCAGTCCCACTCACTCATCGTTCTCCAAGATGGTAAGATGCAAGGAGATTAAATAATAAAGACACTTGTATATATATATATGTGTATGTATATATGTGTGTATTTATATATATATATATATATATGAGCCTCTCAGCTGAATCAGCAGCCTGGCAATAATCAAATATTTCAAATACAGTTAGGTTAAAACCCCCAAATGAAAGAAAATAACCCATAATTGAGGTTTAGCTTGGATTCCTTTGTTGAGCAATTAAATTGATTGAACAAAAAAAAGTGTCACTCAGTCTGTTCTTTGTTATAAAGCCTTAATTTCAGAGTAAGTCGTGCGGTATGCTCTGTGGTGTTTTATTATGAAACAAACAAAAAAAGCTCCATAAGAAGAAGAAATGCGCTCATTGATTGCAGACTGTTTTCTTTCTGCTGATCTCTCTTTTCACAGCTGAATGGTCGTCATGGCTTCCACTTTATGGCAACCTCTGCTGCCAGTTGGCGGCCCAGCCTGTTTGCATGACACAGAGCATCATGAGTGGTTACTTGAATCAGAAGGTAGAGCCTTAAAATAGCTTTTTTAAAGAGTTTCTGCAAACTGCCTTGTTACTGGATTGAGTTCTGACTTTGTTATTGTGATTTTTTTTTTTTTTTTTTTAGCAAACTGTGGAGGGGATGAGCCGCTGCTGCAGTCTTTACTGTGAGCTGAGCGCCGGCTTTTTGTCGTGTCACTTCTCCCCTGAAGAGATTGATGCCAAAGTGCAGCCCTGTCTCCGCGTGCCCGTCACTAAGGTAAAAATGTTATTCCTTCTGAGGCAGGAGAAGGAAAGTCTCTCCTCGCTTTGAACACTTCTTTTTACATTTTGTGACATTTAGTTACAAACATCTAAAACGGCAAATTTGGTATTGTCGATTTTTAGATTTGAGTGC
>NC_050526.1:2958428-2975137 GCF_002922805.2 Oryzias melastigma
ACCCCTCCCCCTCACGTTACAACCCCTCCCCCTCACATGGCAAAAAATAACAACAGACAATATTTAATTAATCAGTTTTGAGGCAGAATCTTAGTTTTATTACAGCTTAGCTTGAGTGGTTAAGGTGGACGCTAGCGGTGTGGAGAAAAAAATAGATTATTAGCTACATGAATGATTCTGAATCGTTTTATGAATTTTAAACAATCCCTAATCCAAAAAATATTATAATTTACAGTAGACCTGCGTAAGAAATTAAAAATGTATTGATATTGCGATATCAGCTTGTGCGAATTGCAAAAGACGGCGTAAACCGCGGTAAATAATTACTTTAAATGTTTACAACATGCTTAGACAGAGAAACCGCTGTGCTTTTTAAAAAGGCACAGTACTTACAGTATAACTTACATTGACTTTCATTTAAATAAACACTGTTGCAGTGAAATAGAAATGTTGTATTAGTTTTCGATGGAAACCACAGATATATGAACAAGATTATTTTGGTTAAAAGGCATCAAATCAATCAAGAAGTAAAAAATCAAGAACCACAGTTTCTCTTTCTGTTTTTTTTTCTACCGTCTTTGTCTTTTTCTGTTCATGCGATGCAAACAAAAAGACATTTAATCAAAAACTTGCTTCTTCCGAGTCAATACCTGAATAAGTGTCTGTCAAATTCAGTGCATTATTATTCATAGCTTTAAATGCCGTATGAATAAGAAATATCTAGATTTTAGCGTTTTTGGTATGTTTTACATGTGTCCTCTACAATTAGAGAAATGATATGTTAATAATAGGATTTTTATTGGCGTTGGTCTTTAAGCAGTTTGTGTTGAAATGCAGGAGACTCGGATTCGAGTTGTAGGGAAGGAGTCGGCCGGCCACAAATCCAGGAGTTTGTCCATCATCAACCCTTCACCAGAGGGATCTCAGACCACAGTCTTCCTCACAGACACCGAGGAAGAGCTGGAGGACTGGCTGGACGCCCTTCACCAGCACATATATGATCAAAGTGAGTGCTCTTCTTCATTTCTGCCTCTGGCTGCAGTCTCCATAACAAAAACCAAAGTTGCATGATTGGAGAAAGAGAACTTGTGAGTTAATAGGTGTCTCATGTCTCCCCTCGTTTAAACCCAGTCCAGTGGCTGCACTGCTGTGACAGCCTAATGAAAATCGCAGTTGCATCACCACGGAAACCATCCCTCTTTCTCACCAAGCAGGCGGACTCTGTTTACAACGAACTCAGTGAGTATCATTATATTAGCAGCTGAAGAGGGTTGCTTTATATAGCCGATAATGCAAGTGCTCACAATAAATGAAATGTAACGTGTTCCATTAGCTCTGCATAATGGTGCTCACTGCAGTGCTTAATGCATGCAAATTAAATCAGTTCATATGCAAATGAGAACAATCAAAAAAATGTGTTTTCATGTTTCCTAACAGGTATAAGTTCTCCTGGAAAGTTTGAGAGTATCACAGATATCATCCACAGTAAGATTGAGGAGACAGACGGCAGCTTCCTCATTGGCTGTGAGGACAAAAAGGAGGCTCCTGATTGGTCGACTCTTTTTGACGGGTCGCATTCCTTAGTCGTGTCCCACAGTAGAACCTCCACTCCGCGTTCGAGCCCCAAGCCCAACACAAACTCCACGCCGCTCAGTAGCAAGAAACGACGCGCTCCTCCTCCTCCGTCGGACAAGGAGCCGTTTGCTGCTCCTCCTCCTCGTCCCGCCCGGCCTCCTCTCCCTCCCCCTCCCGCTCCTCCTTCCAACCAGGAGAAGGAGAACTCCGGCGCTTTCACCGCACGTCCGACCACAAGGTCCAAAACCGGCAGGCCGTCTCTGGACGCCAAATTCTCCGCCATCATTCAGCAGCTCCAGCGGAACGGCGCCGGAGGCTCCGCCTCCCTGCGAAAAAACGCTCCTCTGGGGATCCGTGAAGTGCAACCGCAGGGGGAGCCTTTACAGCAGCTGGACAACCAAATTCCTGAAGCCGGCGGCGGCGGCGGCGGTGGCGGCGGCGGCTTCGGTCCAGTTCCTGCGCCGCGCAGCAAGCTGAGGAAATCTTTCCGAGAACGAATGAATGTGATGTAACCATAGAAACACAACTGAGCATGTTGTAATCTTGGTAAATAACCTTTTTACTGATATAAAAATCTAAAAACGTCATTGAAATACATTAGTATAACGCGAGAATCGGACCAGTTATCGTCCAAATGCACATCCAGAAAATAACAGGCTGTGAAGCATCAGCACCACTTCAGATTTTATAAATAAATGATCCTTCTCAAACTAAATATCAATATTGCACAAATGCATCTCAATTTTTGCAGCTAACCTGTTGATGAAAGCCATTTTCTGCATGAGCATCATCACTCCAACAATTTAGTAAAAAGCTGCTTTTTTATTTTTGATGCCACCGGGACACAAACTGAAGAAAAGGGATTTTCAAAAGCACTCAAATAGAGATTGATCCATCGGCTAACGCTGGATGAGTCATTCCTTTTGGAAGCGTCTGCATATTCCCCCTCCTCTGACGACTTTATGACCACTACACCAGATTTTAAAGGAACACAATTTTAGGAGCTTTGCGAGCAGTAATGTGACTTCTCCCTTTCCCCAGAGGTCTTAATAATAGAGTGACCTTGGTTTTTACTGGCCACACAATATGTCTAACATAATTTAACTCTGCAGCCAATAAATGCTGTGAACTTTGCAGAATGAATGGGCCTTTTGAGTGGCTTCAATAATGAATGCCCTTGTGTATGTGTTTTGAGCACGCCCCGCACTGCCAACCACTAAATATTTTAGCCACTTAATGATATTGTGTTGAAGAATGGTCGTCATAATTACTCATACTGTAGAAAACATTACTTTCCCCCTGAAATCTCTCTAAAGCAGGAGAGGGAAAAGCTGCTGTGACCGTTTTTCTTATCGGGCTCTCCAAATTTAGCCACATTCGGAGGGTGATGTAGATTTGTGGGACGGAGGATTATGGGATTTAAAAAGAGAATGCAGCAGCAAACATTTCCTCAGATGGATACATTTTTGATTTTCTACTGCATGAGTGATTTAAAACTGAATTTTGTTCATAAACTGTAACATGATGTATCACATTGTTTACACAGTGAAAGTCTATAAATGCTTTATTTGCAGATGTACTTGTGTTTTAGACTGAATTCTCCAAAAAAAGTGAAACAGTTTTATCAAAAATGGAAGAAAATGTTCTTTCTTAATGTCAAAGTGTTTTTTTTAATGCTAAATTGTTGCAATTTTTTGTACGGTTTTTCTTTTTTATAAATGCATTTTCCAGTCTTTCTAATCTGTATAAGTAAGTAATCATACAATGATCTTGTTCTGCATTATCTTAGTGCAATAAAGTTAAAGAAAAACACAATAATTTCTCAAACATTTCAGTTTCTCTTTTACTCTCCAGTAGCGCCTCCACGATTAGTCGATTAGTCACGACTAAGTTGACTTTTAAAATAGTATACGGCTAATTTAATAGTCGACTAGTCGTTTTTAATTTGGAATTTAGCAACATGCTAGCTTCTTTAGGCACATTTGGAATTTAGCTGATATTTTAGTATTATGCTAGCTGTTTTTGCAAAATTATACATTTTTCCAGTTTTTAGGTTTATTTGGAGTTCAGCTAATATTTTGTGCTAGCTGTTTTGTCAAAATTAGACTTTTTTTAAGTTCTTTGGGCAAATTTGGAGTTTGGCCAATTATTTAGCATTATGCTAGCTGAATTGGTAAAATTACACTTAAATTCTTCAGGCAAATTTAGATTTCAGCAAGCATTTTAGAATAATGTTAGTTGTTTTGGTAAAAGTATCTTTTGTTTAAAAAGTTTTTTAGGCACATTTGGAGTTTAGCTAATAAGTTACCATCATAGCTGTTTTGGCTAAATTAGACTTTTTTTAAGTTTTTTAGGCAAATTTAGAGTTTATCTAATATTTAAGCATAATCCTAGCTGTTTTGTCAAAATTAGACTTTTTAACAGTTCTTTGGGTACATTTGAATTCTGGCCAATTATGTAGCATTATGCTAGCTGAATTGGTAAAATTACACTTTGTTCTTTAGGCTAAATTGGAATTTAGCTAATATTTTAGAATTATGCTAGCTGTTCGCTAAAAATAGACTTTTTAAGTTCTTCAGGGAAATTTAGACTTTAGCAAACATTTTAGCATAATGCTAGTTGTTTTTGCAAAATTATATATATATAAGTTCTTTAGGCACATTTGGAGTTTAGCTAATAAGTTAGCATCATATTAGCTGTTTTGGCAAAATTAGACATTTTTCCAGTTTTGGGGCTAATTTGGAGTTTAGCTAATGTTTTACGCTAGCTGTATTGGCTAATTTGGACTTTTTTAAAAAAAAGTTCTTCAGGCAAATTTAGAGTTTAGCAAATATTTCAGCATATTGCTTGCTGTTTTGTCAAAATTAGACTTTTTTAAGTTCTTCAAGCAAATTTAGAGTTTAGCTAATATTTTAGCATAATGCTAGTTGTTTTGACAAAGATAGACTTTTTTAATTTTTTTAGGCAGATTTTGAGTTTTTGCTAATATGTTAGCATCACTCTAACTGTTTTGAAAAAAATAGACTTTTTAAAAGTACTTTACACACATTTGGAGTTTGGCTAATATGTTAGCATCATACTAGCTGTTTTGGCAAATTAGACTTTTATAAAGTTCTTCAGGGAAATTTGGAGTTTAGCTAATATTTATGTATTATACGAGAAAAACATTTTTCTTTTTGTTTTGTTTTTTGGCTAATTTGGCAGTTAGCTAATATTTTGGCAAGCTTTGAGCTTCAGTTTCAGCCTTTTCTGCCATCAGCTCTAGCGTTTTTTTATATTCAGCTTACAGCATTCACCCTTGCATTATAGCAGGAAATGCTATTTAATTGTCTCTATTTTTATTAAGCATATCTTAAACACTTCGAGTTTAAAGCTGATGATGGCTAAGATGAGTGTTTTATATCCAGTTTACGCATGACTCGATTAGTCGACTATTTGGAAAAATAATCGTCGATCAGTCGAATATTCAAATAACCATTTGTGGCAGAACTACTCTGCAGTTTTTGAAAACTGATTATTTTTGTGATATTGCTGCAATAAAGCATGATACATTCCACCCCTGGCGAGGCTGCTTATTTTTGCTGAGCTTGGCAGTATAGTTGAATATTTTTTTATGTTAAAGATTTTGCAGCGGGGTAAAAATAAGTCCAGCTTTTATTGCAGCTCAATTCACATCTCGTAGAGATACAGGAACTGGCACACTTTTCCACTGCAGTAATACAGCAGAGGCTTCGCTGGCTTTGAGCCCAGAAGTGCCCTATTTTGAAACTGAAGGTTGCACAATAACGCTGAAAGAACATTAGAAATGTTGCATTATCAAAATAACGACGAACACCACAGAAGATTGATAGTAAAATATTTTAATTAAATATACAGGAGGTCATACCATACAAAATGTCTTTATTTTTATTTTTTATTTTTTTTTAAATCTTGCTCGCCAGCTGAGTGATTGGTAAACAGATGGCTACGGTATCAAAAACACTTTTAGGATACACATGAATGGAAATGACGTTGCAAAAAACAAAAAAGTGAAACAGCAACAAAAAAAAAAATAGTTTCCTAATTTTTTAAATTGTAGTGTTTATCATGAAACAGAGCAAATAGGACAAAAGTTAAACTGTGTAACCAACTGTTATACTTTTTTTTGTTTAGTATGTACAGATTATAACTGATAGATAACAATCACACAGTGCTATCTACAGAGCTATTTACACAAGACGTAAGACTGGAGGGTTGCCATGAATTGATCCCATATGAATGGTCTGTACAGAAGCCAGTACTATATGCAAGTTTTACCTACACACAGCAATGTACAGTACGTAATCTGAAATAAATGTCTTTAAGTATTTAACTTTACAGCTTTTTTTTCTTTTTTTTTTCGCTTCAAACACCAGACACTGTATATTTTTTGAGTATCCTGAATTGCAATTATAGTGGTTGTAAAAAAGCCAGCGCAGGTGTTGTGTTTCCACCTCCAGGCTGTGGAGCACAGTAAGCATACTTTATAGAGTCTGGTACCTTTTCATCAAAGCTCGAGAACACAGAGCGCACACTGTGGACCTGTCGGCAAATCCTGCAAGATCTTGTTGAATCGTCTGACGATGGGTTCGGACACAGGTGCTAAATACTGGCTTAATGTTTGACTTATTTATATATAAAAAAAAACTAATAATACAAATTTGTGCCTTACCCTTTAAGTCGACAAGCCAAAGTGTGCCTTATCTATTTAAGAGTGCGCGCTGTATTTGAGACAGAAATAGACATTCCTAGCCTGCTACAGAAGATAAACCTTAACAAGTGTAGTGCTAACTCTAATCCAAGACTGCAAAAAGGCACATTTATTTGCAAAGCAGTAAAATCCTAAGTGACAACATTCTCATGAAATCATACAGTGGGTCTTTTCAGGGTGCTGTTCACCAAAAAAAAGTTCAAACGAAAAGATAAAATGATTAATTTTCTTCTCTTTTTAAAAAAAATATGAGCGCTCTGCAGCACACGCCTGCTTCATTACACTGGGGAAAAAAAATAAATATGGGGCCAAATTTTCAACAAACAAACATTCATTTTTGACTAAAGCTGAAATTAATAATAATAATAATAATTAAAAAAAGTCACACAGCACCACTGAATGATGTGTCATGATACTTGTGTGAAGCAGCACCACAGTGAGTGTTAACGTCTATTCTAAAGCAGTCCGGGTAAATTAGCTGTGGCACAAACAGAGGCTACAGAGTTCAGCCATGTAAACAGTTACAGAGAGTAATAACAGCTGCTGCAGTTTGAACACAGTTATATTTTTGCTGTCATAGTTACTTGTAGTGTTTGAAGCAACCGAGTTTAGCCCTCAGAGGAGGCAAACGCATGGCTTTTCTCTGCTGTCTTTTTTTTCTACATCCAGAGCAACAAGTCGCCTGATCTGAGCACAAACAGCTTTGTGCAAACGGGGATACGACAGCAACGTAAAGAGATACAGTAAGTGGTGATACAAAGAACAGTGCAAAGTATATAAACAAAAGGAATACACAAATAGAAAAAAAATAAAAATGAAAATAGAGCCGACTGACGAATGCGGCAATCAGTGTTTCGTCTGGACTCTCCGTACAAAGAGTCTGGTTACAGTCTGGTGCTGGGGTGTACCGAGGACAGCTGGGGCGGTGGGAGGGTGGAGAGCGGGTAAAAATGGTGCAACAGGTCTTCGTACAGCGCCGCCCCGCCAGGGTGCCTGTAGAAGTGGTGGGGGCTGGGGCTGGAGGCCAGTAGCTGCCTGTGGAACATCATGGAGTGGAGGGTCAGAGGCGGCACCAGGGGCGACACGGCCGACTGGCTCTTTAAGTACTGCAGGCCCGGGTGCTGCCGCAGGCCGTCCTGCGACACCAGGCTGCCGTGCGTGTAGATGCCGGGGTAGAGGTGTGCGGTGTGGGGCGACAGGAAGGTGGTCGTGGGGTGGCCCTCGGGTAGGTGATTGTTGAGGTGGATGGCGTGGGCCGGCTCTGCTGGTTTCAGTTCCTCGGGGTCGCTGCGTCTCACGGTGCCGGTCGGATGAACCGGCGTCACTACCCGCACTTTTCTTTCCGGGGCGTCCTCGCCCTCGGGTTCTGCCAGGCTCCTTTTACTGGGTCGAAGGGGGCTGGAGAGGGACGACTCCCCGGATACTTTGGGGCTGGGAAAGGATTGCATGGACTCGGCTGAGCTCTGTTTGGGGGGAGAGATTGTCATAGGAGGAACGCGGCACGCTTTAGGATGGGAGTCTAAATTCTGGTGCATGATTGAATAGGGGAGACTACAAAAGGGGGGCTTGGAGAACCTCTGAGACAGAGGTTTAGAAATGGAGAAGTCTCGAGGCTCGTCGTCGGCCTCTCTGCTCTCAGTCCTGTCGCTGTAGTTACACCTGTAGGCCAGGCCCTCCGGCTCCAAGCTGCCACAAACAAAGCCCTGCCCGCCCTCGCGCTCTCGGGTGTAGTGCTCCCTCCGCTCTCCGCTGGCGAAGCCGGCCATCCTCTCCTGGCTCAGGCAGCTCTCCGTTTGTCTGTACAGACTGTGGAGGTGAGGGGAGGAGTAGCAGTCGCCTGCAAAGCTTCTGGACTGAGCTACTTGAAGCAGCTTGTCTCCGCTGCTCTCGACGGCGTCCGGAGCTTGGGTGCGTGGCAGGAAGGGTTGCCACGGCGCGCTGACCTGGGCCGGCAGATTCGTCCGGCAGCCGTAGCCGTCCGGCGGCTCCCCGGCAGCGGTCCTCTCGGCTGGGCCTCCGTTCGGTTGAGCCTTGCTGCTCTGAGCGTGCTGGATGACCGACGGCCTGAATATAGACGGTACCTCTTGGACGCCGTCCGAACCACGCCTCTGCCCCGCCACCTTGTCCTCCCCTTTCCTCTTCTCTTCAGACACTGATAAAACCGGGAAAGACGATCCAGTGGAGAGAGAGGGCTGAAGAGGGGAAAAGGAGAAGGGGTTGGACTCACACACTTGGGAGAGGAGCTTCTTTTTGGCCAGCGGGGACATGACCCCCTGACTGGTCTTGCTGTAGGCCGCTGCTTGCCCGGGGCTCTGACCGGACTCTTTCTTCACGACGCCGTAGTCCTCTTTGTCCTGTAAAGAATCTATGCTCAGATTTAGACATTGTCCATCTGCCTGCTTGCACATGGGCAGCACCTTCCCCACTCTCCCACCGTGATGCTCGGCGGAGTCTTTGACCTTAGAGAAGGGCTCCTGCAGAGCCGCCGCTTTACTCTGATCCCAGCGATGAAGCAGGTAAGGATTTTTAGGAATGAAATGCCCTTCAGTTTGTTGTTCGCCCGTGACTTTCAATGAGATGGGCTCATTGATTTTCCTCCATTCGGACTGGAGGCCCGGCCTGATGTGGAGGGGGAGGCCGGCGTGGGGGGATCTGCAGCGCGGCTCTTTGGGGCACAATAGAGACGGCTGCTCCGCGGACAGAGATTCTTCCTTCTTCAAAGTGAGATGTAACTCCTCCTCCTCTATTATTATGGGCTCGTCCTGCAGGGAGGAATCTTGCGTTACTGATTCTCGCTCCGGATTCTCTTCTTTCCCCTTGAAGTCCTGCAAGAAACACAAAAGTGCAGCATATATTTTAATAGAATGCATCGATAATCAATGCAAAGGCAGGTAATAATAGAAAAGTTGCATTATCTGCAATAATGCTAGTGCGAATCCTTTTTACTGAAAGTAGTCACTAAAACGCTAAAGCTTTTTGCTGAAAATTGTGCCATAATTTACTTTAGATTCTGAGATTTGCTGAAAATGCAAAAGTTATTTGTAAAATGTTAAATTTCCGAAAAGACTTGAAATTTTGTAAAAAAAAATATGAAAGAGCGCTGAAGTTGACCTAAATTTCTGAAAATGTGAAGTAAAATTCTCAAAAATCCCCAATACATTTAATGTGTTGCTTAAATATGAGCTAAACTCCAAATTAGCCCAAAAAACCTTTAGTAGATTGCAAATTAGCCAAAACAGCTAGCTTGTTGATTAACAAGCTAAACTCCAAAATGGCCTAATAAGCTAAATTAGTCAAAAGGTATTTGACTATTTTACTTGCCGTTAAAGCAGAAACTGAACCCTCAATTAGCCTATAAAAATGTCATTAGATAACAAATTAGCCAAAAATGTTAGCCTGTTGCTTAAATACAAGCTAAACTCCAAATTAGCCTAAAATTCCTCAGTAAACTAAATTAGTCAAAATGTTAGCCTGTTGCTAAAATAGAAGTAAACTCTAAATTAGCCTCAAAAAAAGAACCCAGTAGATAACAAATTAGCCAAAACGTTAGCATGTTGCTAAAATATTAGCTAAACTCCAAATTAGCATAAAAAACCTCAGTAGATGCCAAATTAGCCAAAAAAGCTAGCTCGTAAATACTAGCTAAACTCCAAAATAGCCTAAAATTTCTCTGTAGGCTAAATTAGCCAAAACATTAGCATGTTGCTAAAATAGAAGCTAAACTCTAAATTAGCCTAAAAATCCCTAGTAGATAACAAATTAGCCAAAAATGTTAGCATATTGCTAAAACATTAGGTAAACAATTAAAATAACTATGAAAGATGAAAACAGCCCATGAATATATTTAAAGGCTTGTTACTAATCTGTAGACTTTCTCATTCATTTCCTATGAAGCATGTTTGCTTCGATATTTCAAAAACTTTAAAGTTTGTGAATGCCAAAAGTATGAGCAGTAATGTTCTGAACAAGATGAAAATTTTAATACTAAGATTACTGAAATGTGTGATTGAGTTTTTACGAGCCGAAAAACGTACAGACAGCAGCAGGAGAATCACTTTATTGCTTAATAAACATTCACACAGTGATGAATGAATAAATAACTGGAGTTGGATGAATGTTGGTGCAGCAGTTAGGACTGACCTGTGATTGTTCTTGGCCCTTCACGCTCTCCCCTCGGTCCTTTTTGCTCCCCGACTTTGGACTGTTGGGACTTTTTAGCTTTTTGGCCCCCACTCCTTTGGCTTTGGCCCCGGCGACAGAGGCCTTCTCTTGGCCGCCGTCCTGCTTCCTGGGTTTGGCCAAGGGGAGGGGCTTGTCCTGCTCGCCTTTGATGTTCCTCTCATACGGAAGGAGGAGCCTGAGGAGGAAAAAAGCGATCGGTCATTTCAGGTTGGTAGGTTCTGCAAAACGATACAATTGAAAGTGCCACTCCCATTATCTGCTGTAAAAGCCTTCCCGGTGGTCTTTTAATTATGATTACGCCATTTTTAGTGAAAAAAAACAGTCATTTTCTAGGACATAGTTTCTGCAAAGCGGCAATGGTTCATCAGAAATTATGTTACAGTCAGAAATAAAACTGCTACAGTGCGATGGGGAGACATCGGCAAAATCTTCAAGATTTCATTCTGTTGCACAATTAAAAAAAAAAAAATGGTGTCATCCAGTTGCTGTCAAATTGTAGTTTTTTTTTTCTTTTCAAGCCATCGCACGGCGTGTAATAATAAATGGTAAATGGTGTAAAGTTTAAAATGACAAACAGCATTTCTCTCTATATAAATCTTTGTATTTTTATCAGTTTTCTTGATTTTGATCGATTCTAAATAAAGGTACAAATGATGGTGATTTAATACAAATAATTTTAATTTTCATTTATCCAGTAGAAAGGCACAAACATAGAAACAAACATATTAAAAAGTAAGAATCGTGGTTCGATTTGTGAATCGAATCAGATCACCACAGTAACAATCCACATCTCTACGGCAAAATGTTGGGTGAGTCTATTTTCTCTCCATACATCACCGCGACAAACCTTTATTAAACTGCATTTTTTTTCATCTGCTCCTGATTCATAACCATTTGAATAAAAAAAATACCCAGAAATGCAATTTTAAGCTCAATTTTCTTTATATTATGAGAAAGAAATGCCACAAAAACACAATTTCATTGCAGTGGGTCTTTAATAATCAAACATGACATTTACAAAACACTTTTTTAAAATTCCAGAGTGTTTGTAGTTTGATATGAACTTTAAAAAAAAACAAAAAGTGTTTCACAATCCCCAAAACTCCAACGCGCAGCAGCTTGAGCATGTGTTGTATATGTTAGCCCTTGTTTTATTACCTGGAAAGCATTAACAGCTCTATTGTAATTAAACGACACTAGGGGAAATCCAGACTCCAACGGGTGCCAGAGTCTGAGCGTTTGTGCGTGTGTAGAAAAAAAAAAACAAGAATGTGAATAACGAGTCATCCCCTGCTGAGACGGATCACATTTGGTATTACTTTAACCTTGACAGAGTAGAATGTGTGTGTGGGTGTGTGAAGTTACTGAGGTCGGGAATAAAAAACACACAAAAATATCTGTTATATTGCTTAATGTAATGTCTATTTTCCCACTAATAAGATTAACAGCAGATGCTTTTTATTTGTCCCGAACACATGCATATTTTCAAGCCTAATTGAGTTCACGACAGAGAAAATATGCTTAAAATAAACAAATAACTACTTTAGTTGTTAAGTTAATTCTCCTTATCTGATGTCATAACTAATGGGAACATCATAGCATAACAATACCCCTGTGTAAAATAATGACATGAAGAAACCAGCCAGGGAAACTTTTAGACTTTTATTGCTCAGGGAAAGAAAATGGAAATTGGCACAGGACCAGAAATAAGAAACGCAGTAGAAAGGAAACCACAACTGAAAACGACAAACTTCGACATGTTTCTCTGGAAATATTTGTCCACGAAAGTCAGGCAGAAACACGACAGAAAAATAAAAGGTCTTCTCATGTAACGAGGAGAGATGCTATTCCTTTTAAGGGGCATGGCGGTAAAACAAACAATGAATCAAGAGCCGTTTCTCCTCCTCTTCAAAAGGAGAAAAAAAAAGGAGTTCAAGAGGCTCTGTGGGATTTTTTTTTTTTTTTTGTTATTTTTCCTCTGAACAAAAGTGCTGGCAGGAAAGCGGCAAAACTACATTTCATACAGCTGGTCTGGCACCAGGCCCCAGGCCAAGAAAGGAAATGTACTATTAAATGTGACTTATTGGAGAGACAGAGCAGAGGTTGGGAAAGAAAAGAGAGAGGGAAAAAAAGGGCTGAACAATGGAATAAAAGCAAATATTAAAAATGTGAATGTACTGTCTTTGGATGTGGTCTAACCCTGTAACACTTGAGGTGTTACCAGTGACGGCAAAACACTAAATTTTTAACGTAGTCAAACATTAACTGATAATTCCAGCAGATTTTGAAGGAGAAAAGCTCTGCTTTTCTCCTTCAAAATCTGTTGGAATTATCAGTTAACGGTTGAAAACTTACAGAAAATCAAACAACACAAACACTGGAGCTCCGATGTTAAAGGGTTAAATTTAAGAAAAGGATACATACAAGGGAGTATTGGATAATGATGTATGGGAAAGACATGTCTGGGGTCGTGGAATGTCAATAATGGGCGAGGGAGGGGGATTTCATCAGCCCGGATAATGTCGGAGCTTATCCCGGGAAATTACTGCCGCCTTAAATAGTTTTAAATGGAAAGTCTAAAAAAAGGTTCCTGTCATTCTCAAAAATAAAAGAAACATTAAGTTTGTTGACTAATGTCGTCAAACCATTTATTGTAGATTTTCTGCCTTTTTCCCCCCAAACTTCACCACATGTGTTAATTAAAAAAAAAATAATTAAAGATTGTGTAATGTTTTTTTAACACAATACCACTTTAAGAAGCAATTTCCTCATAAAAGCAGAGCGGGGTGTAGTTCCTCGTTTGTACCACTTGGGGGCGTTTGGTGCCATGACAGATTTCAAGGGAATAATTTCATCAAGGAAGGATAAGCAACATTTCTGTGGTTAATAAATACTTCACTTATGATAATTTTTTAAATAATTTTTCTATTTTTTTAATTAAATATTAAAAACTGAAAAAAATCAGTCAAAAGTAATTTAGCTAAATAAATCATTCTAATATATTTATAATTGCTGCTTTTGAGTAGTAATGGATTTCACACAACTTGGCAAAACAAGGTGACTTTACCAGCAAATGTGCTGTGTTACAGGAACAGGCAGTGTGCTAAAATCCAAGAAATGCCTAAGTCACTAAATAAATGGAAAAAGGCTGCAGGCTGTTCCATTTCAACAGTTTCCCCTCCCATCTGTGCTGAAATTAATTTTAGCTGGTGTTGTGTTAAGATCACACAAGCTGCTTCATGCACAGAAAAAGGAACTGTTTTAAAGGCTGAAGGACAAGTCCCCCAGGGCTGTAGAAAGATTTAGAGGAAATAAAATAACTTACTTTTACGAGCCTACAAGGAAAAAAAGGGAAAAAAAGAGGGAATGTAATATAAAAAAATGTTTTTATCAAAATAAAAGCAGCGATTAAAAAGAAGAAAACAAAGCCAGCAGAGGGATAAACAGTAACTGGTCCCTCTGCTGTGGATTCGTGCCTCAAAGCTCCTCTTTTGTCTGGAAGCCAAACTACTTGAGGTGACCCTCATTCATGCAGTTAAAACAGGAGGGCAGCAGAGGAATGTATGAAAACGTAAGTCTTTTGTCAAGATTGAAAATACCAGATTTAAAAACGACCTCTACAGTTCCCCTGGGGGTTTTGCTCTCATTGGCTGCTGTGAAATGTTTGCCCAATGCGAGTGTGAGCCAACTTTTAAAATAAATTCTGCATTGAAGAACACTCAAGGCTCGCTAAGAGTTTAAATAGTATCTAATTTTCTTTGGAAGACCTAAAGTGGACTGAAATGTAAACTACATTTTTTAATTTATGACACTGAAGCAGCTATGGATCCCTGTAGACTTGTATAGAGCTGGTATAATTAGTTTCAGTATCAGTTTGGCCACTAGGGGGAATCGCGCTATGGCATTACACCTTATTCCACAAGAAGAAAGTATGAGCAAACAAACAAACAAACAAAAACAGTGCTTTAGACTACAAATGGTTACTTTCCTTAAAAGAGTTTGGAACATTCATGACTATGAGTGTTTAAAAATGTTCATTTAATCAGAAATGTATATTTAGGTCAACCGAGGGTTAGCATTAGCCGTCCTAAGAGAAATTCCATTATATGTTAGCATCAAGCTAGCAAACGTTAGCATTATGCGTTAGAGGTCTCAAACACACGGCCCGCCAGGTGGTTTAATTCAGCCCAGTCATGAAAAAAAACATATAAGGATGTTGAAGAAAAAAAAAACAAGTTTCGAGCCCTTTTCTGTGACCAACCCCAACCAGCCCCAACCAGCCCCAACCAGCCCCAACCAGACCCCACCAGCACCAATCAGCCCCGACCATCCCTTAACCAGCCCCAACCAGCACCAACCGACCTCGACCAGCTCCAACCAGTCCTAGTCAGCCCCGACCACCCCTTAACCAGCCCAGACCAGCCCCAACCAGTCCTAACCAGCCCCAACCGGCACCAACCAGTGCTGACCGGCCTTGACCAGCCCCAACCAGTCCTAGCCAACCCCAACCAGCCCAGACCACCCCTTAACCAGCCCCAACCAGCAGCGACTGGCCCAAACCAGCCCCAACCAGTCCTAACCAGTCCCAACCGGCACCAACCAGCGCCGACCGGCTTCGACCAGCCACAACCAGTCCTAGCCAACTCCAACCAGCTCAGACCACCCCTTAACCAGCCCCAACCAGCAGCGACTGGCCCAAACCAGCACCGAGACAATGAAAGCCAAAATGCTTGAACTGGAACTCAACAATAGCATCGAGGGTTAATTGGAGAAAAGTCATGCAGTGTGTAAGTTATTTCACACCAAATTAAATATGTAGGAACCACAACAAATTAGCGTAATCACAATATGCGGCTAGCTAGACACTATTTATTTATCTTGATGCGAGTTAAAGAGTGTTTCATTAAAGCTTTTCTAGTGATGACATTACCTTGTTTAAAATCGTTCAAGCAAATTATTTCCCGTTTGATACTGTGATTTTTGACTATCAAACAAAGAGATTACAAGAGATTAAGATATAAACAATGTAAAAATAAGTGATTAGGCTACAAGGTTGAGGCATTTTTTCCAACAGAGAAAAAGATGAAACAAAAACAAAGCTGCAGATAACGAGTTGACCATAGTTTATTTTGTTTTTATGTTACTGGTCCGGCCCACTTGAGATAAGACGGGTTGAATGTGGCCCCTGAACCAAAATTAATTTGAACGATCTATACTTTTTTGGATTGATTGTCGATCAATTAAGCTTAGACAGATTCATCGATTTTATAAACCCAGCCCTAGAATCTCATATGTCACACATCACTGATATAAACTGTGATTCCTCAGGAAAGAAACATTTTAAATTCCACACATAAGAAAAATATCACACAATATTGTGATTTGTTAGATTGCTGCTAAAAAAAAAGAAGCCTCTTTTTATTTCTGTTTTTTATCACTGAATGTTCAATGAAGCATTTGTCATGGAGATAGCATCTCGCTCTCAGAGGTTAAAATAGCTGCCTGCTATTTTAGTGTAAAGAACATGCAGCCCTTTGGCAGCATTCCCAATGTAGCTGAAGTCCAGAAGAGTCACAAAGAATTCTGGCTGGGCTTTTGATCCCGACAGCATGTTGAGACTTTGTTTATGGAGTAATGGAATGAAGAAAGACAACATACAACAACCCTCTGCTCTCATCCAGCTCCTCTCTTTTATTTATTGCAGCTTTATTCCTTACTATCAACACATTAGTGCTCGTTTCATAAAATATGTGATGTTTGAAATGCGGTCCACTCTGCTTTAGCTTGAAAGGCTGCAAATAAATGAAATCTTTGTTTGGGCTGCCGCATTAGAAAAGGCAGCACATCTGCAAAACAGCAAGGACAAAGCGGAGAGATGCTGACGAGTGCATGATTCTGAGAATGCAGCGGAGAGAGATTTATTAAAGGAAAAGGTTCATCTCTTTTGCCTATTTTTTGTTGTTGCAGTGTTAAGACTGACTCAAGGTTTCCTAACAATGCCTTTTTTCTTTCTTTTTCTATCTAGAGAGCAGCTTTAGTGAACGCAGAGGAACATCGATACCAAGAGAAATGAATAAAAGGCTAAATCAATAAAACATCTAGTCGACTAAAATTGGAACAGGCATTCATCTGTCTTTAAAGAAACACATATCTGCATGATCTGAGCCAGAGAATATTTCACAAGCTCTGTGCACACTACATCTGGCAAACATCGAATACTTTT